>NC_037671.1:61435617-61516976 GCF_003255815.1 Theropithecus gelada | reverse complement strand
ATATATATATATATATATATATATATATATATTTTAGTTCAACTTCTATGAGCTAAGTCTCCATATTTCCTCTGATTTATCTGTCATATACTTTGCAGATTCATTTTCTTCTGTCTATGAAGCGTTAGAATTCATTATGATAATGCTAGACCATTTTTTTTTTATCACTATATTCTACCTTCATAAAACCTCACTTATATCTCTGGTTTCAAACAAAACCTATAATCAAATGTCTTATACGTTTCTCCTCTTTACTCCACTGATTTATGCCACCAAAACCTAGGCATCTTCCAGTGCTCTTCATCCCCGTTAATGACAACAATATGCTCCCAGGTTGAATAATTTCAGTGCCTAACATGGTTTCTAGTTCACAGTAGGCACTTAACACATATTTTTTAAATAATAAATAAATTATTTAATGGATTAATTAAATGATGACTAATCTATCAAGGAGACTCCTTCCTTTAATACTAAGCTAGCTACACTTCGTACTTATTAAAGTGATAAAACCTAAGTTGGAGAGATGAAATTATTTCACAGGATTATATAGCTGAGAGAAGTGAAAAGACTCAAAACAAAACTGGTCTGCAAACCTGTGGTCTTTCCACAATATTGTATTGTCTATTCCTGGATGTAATCTGAAAGAAGACAGTGGCAGGAGGAAGAGAGAGGTGGAGAAGAGTGTAGAAATTCGTTTTGTAAGGTAAATCTAAAAGAAAAAAAAAACATAGAATTTTGAATTCGAGTCATTGGGAGAAGATTGGTGCGGTAAAACAAAAGGGGAGATAATTAATTTAGGTTTTGACAGAATGAGTTTAAGACGCTGAAAATCTATAGGTTGGTGCAAAACGTATTGTGGTATATTTTCCTTTTTCAGTTTTCCTGAGGAGAGTATTTTCAAGGAATTTTCCCTCAGGGATGCATTTTGTTGATAATTTCTGCTTTTTTCACTTTTATTTTAAGCTCAGGAATACACGTGCAGATTTGTTATATAGGTAACCTTGTCTCATGGGAGTTTGTTGTAGAGATTATTTCATCACTCAGGTATTAAGGCTAGTACCCATTGGTTATTTTTCCTGATCCTCTCACTCCTCCCACCCTCCACCCTCCAAAAGGCCTCAGTGGGTTGTTCCCCTCTGTATTCATGGGTTCTCATCATTTAGCTCCCACTTATAATAAGTGAGAACATGCAGTGTTTGGTTTTCTGTTCCTGTGTTAGTTTGCTAAGGATAATGGCCTCCAGCTCCATTCATGTTCCTGCAAAGGACATGGTCTCATTTTTTTTATAGCTCCATGGTATATATGTACCATATTTTCTTTATCTAGTCTATCATTGATGGGCATTTAGGTTGATTCTTTGTTTGTGCTACTGTGAATAGTGCAGTGAACATATGTGTATATGTGTCTTTATAGCAGAATGATTTATATGCCTTAAAATTTATAAATTACCCAATAATTTATATGCCTTTGGGTATATTCCCAGTAATGAGATTACTGCGTCAAATGGTGTTTCTGTTTTTAGGTCTTTGAGGAATCATCACACTGTCTTTCGTAATGGTTGAACTAATTTATACTGCCACCAACTGAGTGTAAGCATTCTCTTTTTCTCTGCACCCTTGCCAGGATTTGTCATTTTTTGACTTTTTAATATTAGCCATTCTGACTGGTGTGAGATGGTATCTCATTGTGGTTTTGAGTTGCGTTTCTTTAAAGATCAGTGATGTGAAGGTTTGTTTTGTTTTGTTTTGTTTTTTCCATATACTTTTTTGGCCACATGTATGTCTTTTGAAAAGTGTTCATATTTTATACCCACTTTTTAATAGGGTTGTTTGTTTGTTTTCTAGTAAATTTGTTTAAATTTCTTATAGATGCTGGATATTAGAGCTTTGTTGGATGCATAGTTTGAAAACCATTTTTTCCCATTCTGTAGGTTGTTTGTTCACTCTGTTGATAGTTTCTTTTGCTTTGCAGAAGTTCTTTAGTTTAATTAGATCCTATTTGTCAATTTTTGCTTTTGTTGCAATTGCTTTTGGTGTTTTCATCATGAAATCCTTGCCCGTTCATATGTCCAGAATGGTATTGTTTTTCAGGGTTTTTTATAGCTTTGGGTTTTACATATAACTCTGTATTCCATCTTGAGTTAACTTTTCCAGGTTTTTTTTTTTTCCAGGTTTTTTTTTTTTTTTTTTTTTATAGCTTTGGGTTTTATATGTAACTCTTTATTCCATCTTGAGTTAACTTTTGTATATGGTGTAATGAAGGGGTCCAGTTTCAATCTTCTGCATTTGGCTAGCCAGTTATCCCAGCACCATTTATTGAATAGTATGTCCTTTCCCCACTGCTTGTTTTTGTCAGGTTTATCAAAGATCAGATAGTTGTAGATATGTGGCTTTATTTCTGGGTTCTCTATTCTGGTCCATTGGTCTATGTGTTTGTGTTTGTATGGGTACCACTTTACAAGTTGTACAACTTGTTTGGGTTATTGTAGCTCTATAGTATAGTTTGAAATTGGGTAGCATTATGCCCCCTGCTTTGTTCTTTTTGCTTAGGATTGCCTTGGCTATTCGGGCTCTTGGTTTGATAAGAATTTTAAAATAGTTTTTTTCTAGTTCTGTGAAGAATCTCAATGGTAGTTTAAAAGGAATAGCACTGAAACCTGTACATTGCTTTGGGCAGTATGGCCATTTTTACAATATTGATTTATGGCTTGATTCTACTCAATTCTTTCAAAGGTTGTTTTTATCCAGAAAAAAAACACACAGATGGGAGAGATAGGGTTTTAGGGTATCATCCAAATGAGAATGATGTGCCATCAGAGCTGACTCTCCCTGAGACTAGTATAGATAGTTATACAATTGTTATAGTTATACAGTTATAGTTAGATTAGATTATATTCCATTGTCTTCAGTGCGTCACCATTGACAGGAGCCTGTCACAATAGGCACAGGAGTTTATCTGTGGGATTAATGTATCTATGATTGTATTTTACTATGCTGGATAGGTCAGTACCTTTAGAAGTCATATTTGGGAACATGGATATTTACATGTATGTAAGTTGTTTATATATATATTGTGGACTAGTTTTATATGCAGTTCGTCATTACTTTTGTTTCAGTTTGCTTTTATCTGGGTTATAACATAATTTAGCATGATGAGAGCTCATCTTAACCCTGCATGTAAATTATCGGGTTCCTGTGTAGTCTTACTGCATCTTTCTTGGTCCTATTCTAGCTTGCCTTTCATCAGTTTCTGTTACTTTCCTTAGGCTAATCAATCATCTAGCAGGGTAATAGCTACCATTCTTGCGCTCCCTTAGTGTAGACATGAGTTTCATTTGGTATCCTTTTCCCTCAGTCTAAAGAATGTAACATTTCTGTAAGTGCAGTTTTGCCTAAAATTAAGTCTTGGCTTTTGCTTGTTTGAAATTGTCTTTATTACACTTTTTACATTTTTTTCAACTTTTTTTATTTTAATAAATATGTGAATATTTAAGGTATACAACATAGTGTTATGAGATACATATATATGTGTATCTCATGTATATGTATTATATATATAGTAAAATGGTTACTATAGTGACACAAATAAATACATCTATTATCTCATATTCACTATTATTTTTGATTTTTTTGTTTTGTTATAAAACTCTAGGTTAGCCGCTTTAAATTTTTAAAGAATTATGAAAGTGCTCTTCTAGTTTCTTATGGCTTACCTTTTTTCTGATGCAAAGTCAATGATAATTTTTATTTTGAGGTTCATTCTGTGCAATGTGTTTCCTTTCTCCTATTGTTATTTTTATATTATCTGTTTGTCAGTAGTCCCAGAAGTTTGATTGTAATGAGCCTTGGTATAGTATTCTTTGTGTGTTATAGCTTGGAGTTCTTTGGGTTTTTTGATGATTGGCATACAATTTGGAACATTTTCAGTCAGTATTTCTTTAAATATTTTGTCTTCCCTTCTCCCACCTCCTTTTTCCTTTCCAGGACTTGAGTCACATGCACGTTATACTGCTAATCTTTTCCCACAGATCATGGGGGTCTGTTTATATTATTCATTTTCTCAGCAGTTTTTCCTCTGTTGTTTCATTTGGATAGTTTTATTGCTGTCTTCAAGTTTACCAAGGCTTTCATCCAGAGAATTGAATCTGCTATTAAGTGCATCTAGTATTTTTTTTAAATATAGATATTACATTTTGGGGGTTTAACATTTCTATTCAGTTTTTTTTTTTAACATCTTTCATTCATCTCCCCATTATGTGTGTTTTCTTATTTGTTTCTCATGCACATTTATAATGACGTTTAAAGTCCTTGCTGGCTACTTACATCACCTCTCAGTTCTGTGTCTGTTTCTGTCTATTCATATTTCTCATACATTTTGGTCACATTTTACTTCTTCTCATGTCTAGGTCTTTTATTATTGGAGGTTGAAGTGAATATTATGATATTGAGGGTCTAGATTTTTTTGTTTTCCTTATAGATAGCTGAATTTTGTTTTGGCAGTTATTTAATTTAATTTACTTGCAGCTTACTAAAATTTCCACACTCTTGCATTACCCCTTGCTGTGCCAGAGTCGAAAGTGCCTCAAGGCACAGAGTTGGGGGGATCATAGGGATCCTTTGCTTACTTCTCATCTCTCAAGAATCATGTTTCTAAAATATCTGTTATCTTGTATTTGCAAAAAGTTGTTTTAAAATATTTTTTTCCATTTTATACTGTTTATAGCAGAAAGTCTAATCTGGTATGAATTACTGTCACAGACAGAGTAGAGAAAATCATTTTAAAAATAACATTAATTTTTCCCAGGATATGAGTGACACAAGAAAATACAAAGTATTAAATAACTGGAACCTCAATGTCTCAGAGAATTTGAATGAGAATTAAGACTACCTAGCTATTGTCTCTTTTATTATTCAATAGTTGAAACTACTTTTATTGATTGTAGGGCATTTCATAAAAATTCTTTCTAAATTTATATTGAAGAATGTCATGGGGCCATCCTCAGACATGGTGCTAACAATTTTGTTTTTAGTTGCAGAAAAAAAGATGAATAATGACTGGGCTGAACCCAGTATGAAAAAGAAGAAATAAAGAATCCCCATATTGAAGCCATTGAAATTACACTTGACATTTAGATGACACTCAGACATTTAGAAAAGAACAAGTTGAGATGGCTCTGAAAGTTTAACTGGAAAATGAGGACACAAATAAAGCTGCCTAACCGGTGCATGGGATAAAGGGGAGAAGGATCTCTGGGTGGGCTTTCACTGGACTTACCATAATAAGCAGAACTTGTATAATTGTGTCAAGAGGGCTTATGTAAGCATTTATTAGTAATAGAAGGAAGCTGGGAAAAGCAAGTATATTTAGTTTACAGCAAACTAGAAAGGAAGTACTACTATATTCAGATGATATGGAATAAGGATATCCTAGAGGAATAAAATATCATTACCTGTAGTTAATGTCCTGGGGTCTCTGCCCTACAATACACACACTAAGGGAAGATACAGTTTTAGAGGCCCAGCAATACATTATGTGCTAAATGTTTGCATTAACTTACACATCTATACACCAAAAAAATCACATGCTGATATGATTTAGCTTTATGTGCAGTTTTTAGTTATTTGAATACAGAAAAACAAAATATTCTAGCTTCTTAGCACAGGGAGGCCTGAGTGAATTAGTTCGCTGGGGATGGAAATGGAAGGCAAGAAAAAGAGAGAAGAGAGAGAGAGAGCTGATAGTAATGCATCTATTTACAGCAGAATTAGGTCCTAATCATGCCAAACCATTAGCATCACTGAGTGTGCCATACAAACTATTGGCCTCCTAATGCATGCTGAGAGCTCCCTCATGTATTTATCATATATAATATTTTTGAAAAAATTCTTTACATTGACATATCTTGGTTTAACTCATGCTTTTATTTTTATTTATTTAGTTATTTATTTTGCTGTTGTCCCAGGTTTATTGAAAATGTTACAGCATTACAGAAAGATTCAGCCAGCTCCACGAGGCATTTTGAAATTCATCCTAACATAGACTGAGTGACCTGCAGGTTGGACAGACTGCTTAACTCCAAAAGCTTCAGCATTTCCTTAGTGTCAGGATCCACTTCAGTGATTTCCTTATCCAGGGCTGAGACCTCAGAATGGTAGTTACCTCTCCTTTCTCTCTCCTCCTCCTGCAGCTTGATGGAGATACATCTCACCGGGCCCCTCTGAATCGGCCTCATTAGATGTGTGACATAAACTGCTTTCTTGTTGCGGAGCTTCTTGCTGGGGATAATGGCGATCTCCTCACGCATGCGCTTGTTCCTGTGGAAGTTGCTGCCCATACGATGATCCAGGTCGCCTTCCTCACGGTTTGGGTGCGATTGCGGCCTATGTTGGCAGGTCCTTCATCTAACTCATGCTTTTTGTTAATGATTTCAAGGAATATTAAATAGAAAAGCCAGAATTAATGCTTGAGCAAACTAAGTATTTCTCACAGCTGCAGTGCTCCTATAAAGGAAGTGGCTCAATTTCATTGTTTTCATGGGTTTATCAGGGGTTCAATGTTTAAATCAAACAAGGTTCACATTTTTAAAACTATTATTGGTGTCAGTTATGGATGAACCTACTAGATTTGGATACGAGTTCTACACAACCTGAAAAACACAAATGTTAACATTGATGATTGGTTATACTATGAAAGATTAATTTGATCGCTCATATTTTGCCTCATATTTAAGGATTAAAAGGAAGTTATTCGTAAACTGACTTGCTTTAAAATATCTTGTCATGCTAGCACTGAGAAAGTCCAATTAAAAGCAGAGTAATCCAGATAAGAAATCTCAAATTTATTCCAAAACAGTTCTAGATATGTGAGGAATGTTAGATTCTTGAGATAAGTTTAGATTAACCATTACTAGCTCATTTAATTATTTTCTGTCTAAAGGTATATTATCCAAAATCCTTCTAGCCACGATCAGCAAAGCTTTATATTAGAATATATATGAATATGGCAAGACCTCTCTCCTGCTTTTTTGTAGGCCTTGTAAAAGACACAGGGGCCCTTCTTGCAGGTCTTGCTGTATGTTCCTGTGCTTCCTTTTTCTCTGTGCTTTTAAAAATCATATTCTCATGGCCTGCCACACACTTAGCCTCTCTTCTGTTTAAATCATAATGTTTATTTTCTAATCTGACTCAAAAACTCTTTTTTCTTTAATCTTTGGTCACACTCTTGTCCTGCAATTACTAGATAAAAATTGAACATGTTATATGAAATATGTATACTTATATATCATTATACATATATATACTTATTGTATATAGAATATATGTTCATATATAACCAATATGTTGGGTATATATAACTTTAGACAGAAAATAATTAAATAAGCTAATAATGGCTAATCTAAGCTTACCTCAAGAACCTAAGAATCCTCAGATATCTAGAATTTATTAGAATAAATTTGAGATTTCGTATCTGGTTAAAAAGAAAAGATAAGATTTCCTATCTTTCTACTCTGCTCTTAATAGAACTTTATCACTGCTAACATGACAAGATATTTTAAAACAAGTCAGTTTAGGTGTAGCTTCCTTTTAATCCTTAAATATGAGCAATAAAATTAACGTTTCAGAGCATAAACAACAATCGTTAGTTAACATTTGTGTTTTTCAGGTTATGTGGCACTCATACCCAAATATAGTCGATTAAACCATAACTGACAACAATAACAGTTTAAAAAATGTGAACCTGATTTGATTTAAACATTGAACCTCTAATAAAGTCCATGAAAACAATGAAATTAAGCCACTTCCTTTATAGGAGCACTGCAGCTGTGAGACGTTTATGTATACACACACATATAGTACAAATATGTAATGTATCATAATATAACATTATTTATGTAATAATATAATCTATTCTTTATATTATATAAATAGATTTATATAATAATTATATATATTTTATACATTTTATAAATGTAATTATATACTTATCTATTATATAATTATATATACCTATAATTATATTTCTATATATTCTTACTTATATAATTATACAAGTATATATACTTATAAGATTAATATATATTTGTATATGTATATATAATTATATAATTAATAAATATATGATTATATAAATATATAATTATATATACTTGTAAGTATATATATTTATAAGAATTGTATATTATTCTTATAATACTTATAGGAATATATTTATTTAGAAGTCTTATATGTACATATATTCTTATATACATTATTATAATAATTCTTACAAGTATATATATTCTTATAATATATTCTTATATATTCTTATATATTCTTATATAATATAAGAATATATACAAGAATTATTACATTATATAAGAATATACATATTCTCATAAGTATATATTATTGTATTATATAGTATATAAAATATATTATTGTATTATATATTATAAAATAATATATTATTGTATTATACATTTTATATAATTGTATATACTTATGTGTGTATAATATATAAAAAAGCATATATTTAAGAATAACATTCTTATGAGTATATCATTTATATACTTACAAGTATATAATGTGTAGTCTTAATATAATATATATACTATATAAAATTATTTATAATTATTACAAGTATATTGTGAGTATATAAGTATATTATAAGTATATAAATATATAAGTATATGTAATTATATGATATATAGTATATAACAATATATAAGTATATACAAGATATTACAAAATATATACTTTTAAGAATAGAAAATATATAATTATAAGAATATAAATATATGCATAAAAGTATGTACATTATATATTAAATACTTATAATAATGTATATTATATATTATAAGGAATAGATACTTATGAGAATATATTATATTATGTATAATATACATATATGTATAGTATACAGATACATGAAATATATAATTTTATATATTTATAAGTATATAGCATATATTATATTATATACTTATAAGATATATATTATATACTTATGAGAACATATAATATACATAATATTATATATAATTATGTACAATACATTATATAATACATAATATAACATAATACATTCTCATAAATATATAATATATATCTTATAAGTATATAATATAATGTATACTTATAAGTATGTAAAATTATATATTAAATTATATATAATATATTCTTGTAAATATATTATATATCTTCTAAGCATATGACATATATTATATACTTATAAGTGTATATAATTATACGATATAGTATATAATATATCATATAATTATATACACTTATAAATGTATATACTTACATATTATACTTACATATATACTTACATATTATACTTATATATTATACTTATAAGTATATAAAATGAGTTCCACACAACCTGCAAAACACAAATGCTAACATTGATTATTTGCTATACTATGAAAGGTTTATTTGATTGCTCATATTTTGCCTCATATTTAAGGATTAAAATATATATATTATATGTATTTATATATAATTCTAAAATTAGCAGAGTGGGGTGGCCCACCAGCTTTAACTCATAGTTTTTTTTAATGATTTCATGGAATATTTAATAGAAAATTCATAATTAATGCTTGAACAAACTAAATATTTCTCACAGCTGCAGTGCTTTTATAAAGGCAGTGGCTCAATTTCGTTGTTTTCATGAGTTTATCAGAGGTGCAATGTTTAAATCAAACAAGGTTCACATTTTTAAAACTATTATTGATGTCAGTTATGATTGAGCCTACTATATTTGGATATGAGTTCCACACAACCTGGAAAACACAAATGTTAATTCATAATACTATGAAAGACTAATTTGATTGCTCATATTTTGCCTCATATTTAACGATTAAAAGGCAGTTATTCCTAAACTGACGTGCTTTAAAGTATCTTGTCATGAATTATATATAATATATGTCATATATTATATATAAATAAAATGTATAATATATAATATAACATTGTTCATATTATAATGATATATCTTTATAATGATATAACATAATTATAATGATATATGATTTATATTATACATAATATATTCATAAAATATATTATATGTTATATAATATATAACTCTAATATAATTATATATAATTATAAACCATGAGTTGTTATATATAATATATTACATATAATTTTGTTAATATAAAATATATATAATATGTAAATACATACAAATATTAAAAAACATCATTAACATAAGATATATGTGTTTTATATATAAAATATATATCATATATTATATATCTTTATATATTATATATTATAATCATATAGTTTACTTTCTTATAAGTTTCTACTCATAAGAATATATATTATATATTATATTTATAATAAATGATATATATATGTGTATCTTTTATTTTTTGAGGCAGAGTCTCGCTCTGTTGCCCAGTTGAGAGTACAGTGGCATAGTCTCAGCTCACTGAAACCTCCACCTGCAAGGTCCAGGCAATTATCCTGCCTCAGCATCCTGAGTAGCTGGGATTACAGGCATATGCTACCATGCCCAGCTAATTTTTGTATTTTCAGTAGAGACAGGGTTTTGTCATGTTGTCCAGGCTGGTCTTGAACTCATGATCTCAAGTCATCCACCTGTCTTGGCCTCCCAAAATGCTGGGGTTACAGACATGAGTCACTATGCCCGACCTATATCTTTTAAAATTATATTATATATATTGTAATATATATTACATAATATATAATTATATTATTACGTTTTATGTGATATATAATATATGTATTGTATGTATTGATAAAGAAGTTGAGGAAAATTTTATATTTTAAAATATAAGAAAACTGTAATGGGGAGGCCAAGGTGGGAGAATTACTTGAGCCCAGGATTTTGAGACCAGCATGGGCAACCTCATTTCTACCAGCAAACAATTTTTAAAATATTAGCCAGAAGTGGTGACACACAATTGTTTACCTAGCTACTTGGAAAGCTGAGGTAGAAAGATTGCTTGGGGTGGGGAGGCCAAGGCTGCAATGAGCAGTGATTGCACCACTGCACTCCAGTCTGGGTGACAGAGCAAGGCCCCATCTTAAAAAAGGGGGGGGGGTGGAGAAGAAAGAAAGGTAAATAAAGAAAAAAAACCCTACGAATATTTTTGTATAAGCTCTTTTTTGGACACACATTTTTATTTATTTTGAGTGAATGGAATTTATTCAAGTACATTGGAATTCCAAGCAAGTGGAACTGTTATGAAATAATTTTAAAGAAAAGCCAAAGGGTTATTGAAAATGCGAAAATAACTCCCTTATTCTTCTCTCAGCCATGTAAAATAACTTTAGTGGTTCTACATCCTTGCCAGCATTTTGTGCTCTCAGTCTTTTGGATTTTACCCATTCTAGAGGGTCTTTGAGTCTCGAGATCTCCCTCTCTTTCTTTTCTCTTGTTGCGATCATTGTCTAAGTAACTTATTTCTGTACATTCTACCTCTAAACATTTAAAAACATTCTAGAATGTTTCTCTGACAGTCCATAATTATTCCAAGTATGTCTTTGCTAAATTAAGTTTCTTGAAGGCAATGTCATTATTTCTTTAGTACTGTCATTCTTTAACCTCTGGCAACTGGCACAATTCCAAGCATGATCAGAGTCTGCTAAATATACATTAACGTTTTAAATTATAGAATATTAGAAACAGAAGCGACATTATCTTGGCAAATGCCTTGTTTTATAGCTACTGTACAGTATTCAGATTATAGTTGATATACAATGCCATGCCAAAATTACACAATGGCAGAATTCAAACAAGAAGTTGGATCTTTTGTTGTTGTTGTTTTCAGATGGAGTTTCACTCTGCCACCCAGGCTGGAGTGCAGTGGCACGATCTCAGCTCACTGCAACCTCCACCTCCCGGGTTCAAGCAGTTCTCCTGCCTCAGTCTCGTGAGTAGCTGGGATTACAGGCATGGGCCACCACACTACAGCTAATTTTTGTATTTTTAGTAGAGACAGGGTTTCTCCATGTTGGCCAGGCTGGTCTCGAACCCCTGACTTCAAGCAATCCACCCTCCTCAGCCTCCCAAAGTTCTGAGATTACAGGCCTGAGCCACTGCACCCAGTCTGAAAATAGATCTTCTAACCCTTGATCTAGAACATTGTGCATCTTGTCAGGGTGCTTCTCTTCATAAATTGACAATTTAAGTCTGATGTCTTTAAGAGTTCCAAAGGTGAGAGCATGCAGATCAGAGATCCCCTAAATAAGAATATATCCTCAGGAATGTTCACCCCCATGGCATCACCTAACCTGGGTGTGTGTTCTTAACCTGGGTGCTTATGACAACTTTCAATCCTGGGAAAGAATCTCAAAGCTTGTTATTTTTTTCTGGTGATCACCCTCAGAGTTTTATTTAGAGTGTCATAATGAAAATAAGGGATTACTGTCTGTTTGTCAAAAGCTATAATAGTTCAGTTTGCATTTGAAAGTTTTTGGCTATATGTTTTATTATATATTTTATTGGAATATGCCCTGAGAAAAAAAGGAAAATACAATTCAATGATTGGAAAGTGTAGCAACCACTAGATAAGCTTATAGTGTGAGGTATATCTTGTAAAATAAAGTTCTTAACTGGCTTTACAAATTTCACGAGTACCAAAAATATGGATAGATCTGAAATGTGCCAACTCTATGTAAATGTCAGAGTTTTAAATTACTGTATCAGCATATATCGCTATTTTTTTTCTAACACGTTTTTTAAACTGCTATTCATATCTTCTCACATATGATAAACAGTACATGGATTATTGGCAAAAGAAAATTTCAAATGTCTACATTTAAAAATCAGGAGTAGGACATTTCCTTATAATCATAAGAATTCTCCTTTTTTTAATGTAATTATTATAAGGAATTTAGAGCATGCCAGAAATTATGACAATGATTATCACAAGCCCAAAATATGGGTAAAATTTATTTACTGCAGTACTTTTCTCCCTGAAAATATATTAACTATTGCTTTGATTTATCTGTCCCATAAATCTTGGAGAGGCTGCTTTTGTAAATATATTTTTCATAATAAGCGTATAAAGACATGTCTTGAAATTTGGCAATATATCTCATAGCATCTAAGCTCAGACACATAACTCACTTTTTCTGAAACGATGAACTATGATCTGGCTATTCTCAAACGCTTAAAGCAATTTTATTGTTTTGCATTTTGATGACTCTGATGCAGTCAACACAGAGTCTTTCTTTATTGTCACTGATCTGATTCTTACCAGTGCTGATCCTCTCCAAACACGAAGGTTTTACAGATCATTGTGTTGATAATATATTTTTACATTTATAGTCCTCTAAACTTCATTGAAGTTCTTTCTGGTAGATTTTGGAACACAGAAATATACTATAACATCACACTATGCTGAAATTTCATGACTAATGAATGTAAAATATCCTGTAAAAAAGTACATAGGTAGATACTACCTGGTTTCCATTTAATCACTTGCTAAAACATCAGGCTCCTTGTCTGGGACTCGCATTATTATCCTGCAGTCATAAAGGTGAGGTGTGTTATGTGGTTGGGAACAAAAGAACAAATGCTATAATATCCTTCATGTACAGTTCTGGAATAATAGCATACCCTCAAGGTGAATTTTTTTTTTTTACTGATGTCGAAGATAAGAAATTTGGGAAAGCAAAATAAATACTGAATAAGAAACTGTACATTCATTTCATTGCCAGTGGCCTGACAGTTAAGGTTACGACAAGACGTTTGTGTGGCTATAGCATTGTAATTACATACCTTAGATCCTCTTTTGGTTCCTACTTTGTTTTTCACAATATCTGATAGCAAGAAATAACACTACAGGATTTAATATCCAGTTAGTATTTATATCATGGTATCTTAGAGGAGTCATAGGTAATCTTGCCCTTTTAACCACTAGGCTGCATTACCTCTGTGTATTAATGAACACGATAGGTACTGTTAATAGGAATTTATGATTTTAAATTCTACAAACTATTATTATATTTTCCTATAACATATTAAAATTATTACATTGTGAGATTTTCAGAAAGCAGCAATCAGTCTAAAGTACAGTTGTTTTGCCTTTTGTATTCAGTTTCAAGGGATGTGCGAGGAATGGGTTAGTTTATTTCTGGTGTTCTGCAGCTACTCATGTGAATTGTCTTAATCTGTAAGCAGGAAATCGTTACACTAGTAACCAGTAAGAATTATTTTTAGAACAGCTTCCTGGGTTCTAGCAATGGAAGTGGTGGGCCAACAAGGTGAGTGGGTTCTTGGGACCCTAGGTGGTGGATGTGGCATGGTGATGGCAGTAGTGGTAGTGGAACAACCTTCTGGATCTCAGGCAGTTTCTGCCGGTGTTGGTGTTGATTGCAACGGTCTGAGAAGGCCAGTCCCCAGGCCCAGATGTGATGCATGTGGGTGGGTACACGCTGTAATTGTAGCTGCAGGTTGGGTGGGCCCAATCTCAGGCCCCCAGGGGGAGTGCTCGGGTGCCAATAGTGCCGGATCGGGCTGAGAGCTCTCCCAACCCATGGACAGCATGTTTGTACACTGGGGATTACAGAGCTGAGTCATGCAGGCATGTCCTTAGGTCCACTAGTGGGTGCTGGCCATGGTAGGAGGAAGTTGGTTATCCCTGGACCTCCATTGGACTGTTCAGGGAAAAAGGAGGTAAGTTTTGGCTCTAGTGATGGGAGGGCAGGGTTACTTTCAGTGACTTTAGCTCCCAGTGGCTGGGAGCATGTGCTTTGGTCCCAGGTGGTAGTTTCAGGTATGGTAGCTATGCTGTCTCCAGGGTGCTTGTAATGCATGGCAGCCCACTGCTGGGAATGGCAGGATCAAAGCCAGTGGCTCATATTCTGGGCTTGACCACAGCAACCAGCAGTGGTGGTTACTGCAGGTGGGGAATGTCAATAGGGCTCTAGAGATGTGGAGGTATATGGGCTGTAGGGCCCCTGGGCAAGACGCAGTCTAGTAGGGGCTAGGCTCTCAATGTGGCACCTTGCTGTAGCTGCTTAGGACTTGGAGTATGTATGGGACCCATCATGATCTTCTTCTTTGGGGCAAGGCCTTCATGTGGGCTCCAGGTAGCTCTCTCTGTTAATGTCAGGGCCCAAAAGGGTCAAGGGGTTCTCCTGTGGCTAAAACCGCAGGAGTCTGCAATAGGACTGTGGACAACTGGGGATGTCTCACTTCCTTTTCCCCACACTGGGGAGCATCTCCAGTTTCTCAGCAAATTCAGGCCAAGCAGGCTGCCTCACTTCCCTCTTCTTTGCATTAGGTGTTTCCTGTCACTCCTCTGTTGAATTCCAGTGTTATATCTATCTAATCTATTTGAAGTATGATTATCTCCTCACTATTTTGTTTCTCCTTTTTAAATAAAAGGAGCACCAGATGCCTCTAGTTTGTCATTTTGAAGCCCCTCCTCAATCAGTTGACTTTAAATAAAGATTGCCCTTAATAAATTGGGTGGGTCTATTCCAACCAGTTGAAAGCACTCTGAGGAAGAAATTTAGCTTGTAGACTGCAGAACCAAGGAATGAAATCAAGGATTGTATAGGGGATATATGTTTCTATCAACTTGTAAAAGAGGATGCCTGAGGTCCACAATAACTTTAGTTTCAGATGTCTTTATGTAGTGGTGGGGTCTTCTTTGACCTTCTGGTCTCCTGATTTCCCCCATTTTTTCCTGTTACTCTTTCTCAGTCCAGACTCCACTGCATGTCCTCTGCTCTATTTTCCTTTAGATGTGGATCTGACCAGAATGAATATTGATCAGTTTTCTCTTCTCTCTTCTCTTCTGTGCATAGTCTTCTTTATAGGCAACTTATATGTAATTGTGGTTGTAATTGTAACCATATGGTAATGATTTCCAAGTTCGGTTCATCAATCCAAATCTTTTTATTTTCTGAGATGTGGATCCACATACATAACTGTCTATCTGACATCTTGACTTTAATATCTTCAAGTTGCTTGAGAACTAACAGGCTAAAAACCCAAATCTCAACCTCTTCTTCCAGTGCTGCCCCAGGCACAGCTGCAGTTCCTTCATTGCCCAGTAACCTTGAGAAATCAGAAAAAAATGCATATGTGCCATTAAAGAAAAGTGTTGAGGAAATACATTTAGTCAGTAGAGTTAACCATAATGATATTTAGAACTTCTTCCTCAGCAAATCTGAATTTTAAGATGAAAACTTAAGCAAATCTTGTTTTCACTCCAAAAACAAGCTTCTTGATAGATAAACATTCCAATACTTTTATTTTTGAGTCCTTATATATGCTCTCAAAAACACAACTAATTTTTTCTTATGTATCATTATTCACAATATAGGAGTTAATGGGAGATATAAATAATGAACCTTTTCAAACATTATTTTGCCTAATTCTTAAAACCAGTTTTGAAAGACGTAACATTAGTACTTTGTAGATAAAGCAATGCAGGCATAGGAAAATACAGTATTTTCTCCATGGTCACACAACTAGGCTGCAGTAGAGCTAGGATTTAAATATAAACATATCTGACTGAAGTCCCTGTGCTTTCAACTTCATGAATTCAATGATTGACATTCAGTTTGCTAACCTATGATATAAGGCTAGATATTCAGAAATAACTTAGCTAATAGCAGTTAAAAATTGAGTCAGGCACTCACTTTATATATTCCTAGAGATTGTAACATTATATATCTTCTCATGTAACAAAAAATGGCATTGAGATATTGATTTCTTTTATCAAAAATATTGCATTCTTATGTAACAGATCTCTCAGGCTGTCTTTTTAACTCAGAGTAATGTGCATGTCCACATGTTCACACATGTGTGTGTTTCTCATGTCACAATTTCTTTATGTTTGACTATTTTTATGTTACTCTGTGTTATTAGATTCTATAACCAATTTCTACTTTTACTAATTTTATTTTAAATAAGAAAGATTCCAAATTAGCTCACGTAAAACTGTTATTAACTTCCTATTAATTTGTTCTTCCAGATCATGACTCAATAAAATATCCTGTAGAGAAGAAATGAGAAGAATATCTTCATATTTTTTTCTTACACACAATTGAAACTTATTCAGTTAGGTTTTCTAATATAAAACAACCTTTTTCTCTCATAGATTTCAAATTACAAACACCTCCCTTCTCATTATAATATAAAAACTGTCATCTTGTTCATTATAGTGCCACTTACAAGGAGCAAGGTTCAAATGCTTTGATTCTAAAAACATAGTTTTTTTCCCCCCACTTTATATGGTTTGGCTGTTTCCATATTTTTTCCCATCTTGTGTTTAGAATTAGATCATTACCAAACTCCTTATAGATTCTACTTTTAGTTACCAATTGTCTCTGTCCTCTTTTTTCAGTCCTGGAAAGGTTTATGCAGCAGCCTGTTGCAGAGCCGTGAATCAGGCAAAGTAACACAAACCTTATTGCCTAGTGCCTGCTGTTAGTTCCATGTTTTTGTTTTGCTTTGTTTTGTTTAGTATCTATGTTACATTATATGTGATTTTTTTTTTTTTTTTTTTTTTTTTTGACGGTGTCTTGCTCTGTCGTCCAGGCTGGAGTGCAGTGGTGCGATCTCGGCTCACTGCAAGCTCCGCCTCCTGGGTTCACGCCATTCTCCTGCCTCAGCCTCCCTAGTAGCTGGGACTACAGGCGCCTGCCACCATGCCTGGGTAATTTTTTTTTTTTTTTTTTTTAAATAGAGAACGGGTTTCACTGAGTTAGCCAGGATGGTCTCGATCTCCTGACCTCATGATCTGCCCCCCTTGGCCTCCCAAAGTGCTGGGATTACAGGCGTGAGCTACTGGGTCCGGACTATATGTGATTCTTCAAAGCGATTTTTAGTAAGAAAACACAAGTAAATGGGCCAGTATAGATCAGAAAAATCAAGCAGATTCCAGGTATATGCATAAAAAGATGAAAACATCCTCTCTGGTCAAAATGTTTATGTCTGTGCAATAAAGTTTCTACTAGCTTTTCATGTTACAATGGCTAAAAGATACTTTTTTGGGGGGGTAACTGCTAAAATTTCAACAACAAATAAAATGTAGTAGAATTATACTCATTGTGAAGATTGGGTTTAGATTATGGCCATTAAACTAGGACATGGAAAAAATGTTTTTATATTGCTTTCACTTAGATAATAATACAAGAATGGCCACTATCAGGAAGAGTACACACAATTTTTTAAACTAAAATTAAATTATATGTACTTAAACCTTATTTGCACTTCCCTTACTCTGTGTTAAAAGTAAATATAATGTGTAATTCTTAGAATATTTCACATATTGAATACCTTCTGGTCTCCTGACTTAACTTCAGAAAGAATTGATTTAAATTGTTCCATTTTGATATCTCTTTGGCATGGATAATTTGGAATGTTTTACCTTTTTAATAATTGAATGTATTTTAATTCAATTAGCCATGTGAGACTCTGGATCAACCATGTAGACTACACTCTGATGGCACATGCTAAAATCCATTCAATTCTTGAAGCTCTCTGGGTCTTGTCTTTGGACTGTGCTTTACAGCCTAAATAACAGTAACATTGCCTGCCTTCCTTCAGGAAAGAGGTGTTTTAATAGCTGTGAAATGCTGCCTTGTTTTTAAATGCATAATTATAGGTTTTGCATTCTCCTGAAGATTTTAATAATTTAAAAGATGCTTTTCTAGTAATCAAAATGAAGTAATTTTTCCTGATAATTACTTCAGTCACTTTTAAAGAGTTAGTGATGAATATATTCATGCTGTGAAATATAAAAAGGTAATTAAATAGAATTTAGCGGTGAATATACTTTTCTCTCTCCCAGATATTGAAATCACTATTTATATTTAGCACTTGGGAGAAATTGATATTTTCTTAATGGAAAACAATAAATGGCATATTTTTCATTTTAGAAAAAAATAAAATGTATTAGGTTTCTTATTTTCATCATTTATGATTATAAAGTAGGAACAAACTGAACAGGTGTGGAGCGTCTATGACAGAATTATTTGAGGCCAGACTTGCACCTCATGATGGGAGAGAGACAGGGAATGAATGCCCTTCAAAAACTGCTTTCAGAGAAGCTTCATAGGCTGAACACCATATATAAAGAGGCAGAACTATCTCAGTGTTAATTCCAGACTTGTTCAAGAGAAGACGATTAAATATTATGAAGGAGGGGAGTACTAAATATTATGAAGGAGGGGAGTACTAGAGAATCCCTGCAATAGTTAATGCACAGAAATTCATCAAGTAGAACTAGATATTACTTCTAGCCTTCAACCTTGAGTTAGGGCATAGGGCTAGGTTGCATTCCTTGAAAGAAGACTGGAAAAATCAGGGCTTAGCAAAGGCTACTTAAACTGCAGATTGATATTTTTATATATCTAGGTAAGAACTGGGTGAAAATAAAGGAGAGGAAGTAAGAAGGTGCCTAATACTTTGGTTCTTTAAACTCATCTATTAAGAAGGTGTTTATTTGGAGGTTGGACTTGGTAGAGGAAGGCTTAGGGAATTGGTAGTGGTGATGTGTAAATGTGAATATAATAAAATAAACCCTAAAGTGTGTTCCTTGGGCAATTAGGTACGTGGTCTTACTGGTAATAAGTTTATACAAGTATCAGTCCAGAGTTTAATGGTCATGACTAAACAACCATCAAACATTTAAATCTGGATTATTTAATTCTGAGTTTTCTTGGAAAACAGAGCAGGCTGGGGCATCAACGGATGTTGTTATAGGTAGGCAATGTGGAGGAAAATAATATATGGGGATCAAGGTGAAACATGAAAGACTTCTCTACATTCCTATAACACTATCTAACGGTGCCCAGGTCTGTTCTGTATCTCAAGTAAATTTACAATTAAATTGCCTCATATGATTTTTTTTTTCATATAGTGAAGTCTCTCAAATTTTTCCTTTTTCTGGTAATAATTCCACCTTGCCTGCACAGCTACTTAGCTCTATACAATAGAATGTTAATGAATGCTATTTGTTTCTTTAGTGTAGAAGTTTCTAGAAATCCAGTATTTTAACTCTGACATCAGAGAATTGGCATTAGTTAGTAAAAATTGAGTAATCAAGAAAAATCACAATTTTGGAAAAAATATAAATAGACTTTTATTTCAGAGAAGACAGTGGCACTATCTTATGAGTCATGGAATTTGGAAGTGAGGGTGTTTTGTAAGACAGTCTTATGCTCTCATAGGTGAGGAAATTTAGGTTTTGATTTTTCCATATTCTCATCTAGCCAATACTGATTTAAAAATATTTGTGTGGCGCCAATTATGTGTAAGGCGCTGTACCAGAAATTAATGATGTACAGTGATAATTTTAAAAGTCATGCATTTTATTTAAGTTAATAATATTGTACCAATATTAATTTCCTGTTTTTGACAATGTATTGTGGTTATCTAAGCTTTTAGAATTGAAGGAAGCTGCATGAAAGGTACAGGGAAACTGTAGTTATGTTAACAGCTGCTTGTGAGTCAAACTATGAAAATGTAATATGAACAAGCAAACAAAAACTGACATGGCGGCTATTCTCACAAATGTTACAATGTGCAAACTTGGACAGGACTTAAGCAAGCAATCACCAATTATATGAAAAACCTTAACTGTAACAAGTCCCGTGAAGCAAAACACTGAAACACAAGAGTTTTATGGAGACTTACACTAGTTAGAAAATCAGGAAAGCCTTCCTTGTAGAAGTCAAAATGCTGATTGAGAATTAACCAAGATGGAGGAGGAAGAGCATTGCAGATAGGTGGAGCAGCAGATGTCAATATATTGTAGTGTGAAAGGGGCATAAAGAGTTCACATTTATCCAGAGTATAAAGCAAAATGGGAAAGAATGTCAGATTGACTGGGGCACTAGATAATGTAGGACTTGTAGGATACGATGGAGTTTTAACTTTGTCCCAGTAGCAATGTAAGGCCTCTGAAAGCATCTAAGATGATCTTCATATTATATGGCAATTAGTTAACCTTGGGAAATACATGTATCCTCTTTACTAGGGAACTGAACAGGTTTGCATGACACACCAATCCTGTCAGTTCATGTGCATAAGGATGCACAGTGTATAACTCACAATCTCAATGCTAACCTTTATTTTTAAACATTTTCATCCAAATATAGCAAATACATAGAAAAGTATACAAATCACGAAATAGTAGTTCGAATAGTTACATGCCTATGCAGCATCACAAGTGAAGAAGTAGAACATGAATCATATCCCAGGAGCCCCTCTCAGGCCCCTTCCTGATCACTTCACCTTCCCATCTCCCAAGATAGGGCCATTAGCTTCACTTCTGTCGTGAAGCCTAACATTAGCCTCTTTGAATTTGAATTTTTGTCCTCTTGCTTCTTTTTCTTTCTTTCTTTTTTTGTTTTTGTTTTTGTTTTTGAGACCCAGTCTTGCTCTGTCACCAGGATGGAGTGCAGTGGCGCGATCTCGGCTCACTGCAAGCTCTGCCTCCCGGGTTCACGCCATTCTCCTACCTCAGCCTCCCTAGTAGCTGGGACTACAGGCGCCTGCCACCACGCCCTGCTAATTTTTTTGTATTTTCATTAGAGACGGGGTTTCACTGTGTTAGCCAGGATAGTCTTGATCTCCTGACTTCATGATCTGCCTGCCTCGGCCTCCCAAAGTGCTGGAATTACAGGCCGGAGGCACTGCGCCCAGCCACTTCTTTTGAATTCTTATGTATTCTTTTGCATATACCTTATTTCAATCAATATTATGTTTGTGATTTATCCATGTTGTTGCATATTAGCAGCTATTTATTCATTATCTTTATTGTTTTCTCACTGTGTGGATATTTACTGATTTATCAGTTTTACTCTTGATGGACATTCGTGTTGTTTCTATACACTTTTAAGCATGGAATGTGAGCGTTTACGCCACAGTTTTCGTGTAGCAGGTTCATGTGTGCAATTTAAAAAAAAAAAAAAACAATTTAAGCCATAAACGTAAGTAAATTGAATTATTAACCACAGTATTGAACAGATTCATAATATTTTAAGACACTGGAGAAGAATAGAAAATTAAGGCATTTCTTATAAATGAAAGAATTGAAATATGAAAGGAAACAAAATTTATAATTTTGGAATTGAGGCACTTAATTAACAATGTTTAAATCAAATATTCAATTTTATATTTTGGTGATTCATATATAATTATGATAGAGATCTCTTAATTATATTTCTTGCAGAAAATGGATAAATAAAAACTTTAATCACAGTATATATGGTTAACAAATAATGTTAGATTTCAAAAATTCTGACATTTTTTCAATTTTTTTCTAAAAACTGCGAGGTTTGCCTATTTGATCTATTTACTGTCCCTCTAGTTTGTGATCCATACAGTAGAAAAACAATATTTTAGTTTGAGCCTTTGAGAAGCAGTTGTCAATAAAAGATTAGACATGCAAGAGATTTATTGGGGAAGATACCTGTGAAGGAAAAAGGAGAAGGAGCCAGAGAAGGTAAGGAGAGCCTTCAGACCAAGCTACACATTTGACCTCTGAGAATAAAAAGGAGCAAGAAGGAGAATTGACTAGGAAGGGCTGTACAATGCGAGACACCTTTGGCCAGGATAATGGGGAGTCCCTGAGCCTAGGTTGTTCAAGGCATTCTAAGTTTGCAAGAGTGGGTCTGCTTTAGTATCCCTGTGAAAGCAGCTACTCGAAATGTAGTATAAATGGTGACCCCGTAGGTAAGAAATGGCAGCAACTAGGACTGCCACTCAATTATACTTCCACAGCAGCAGATCTAAATGAAGCATTTTAATGTCTGCCACAGTCCAGTTCTAGAGCTCCACACATCTACTTCCACGAATAGTTCTTCAAGAAGAGCTCCTCCATATTTTAAGTGGGCTTTTCTTCCTGAGGAGAGACCTAGAAGAGAAAAATTGATTGAATGATCACTCTCAAAACTGGGGTTGACCACAGAGAACATGTGGTACTCATCCTCTCCCTCCTTCACTATGCATGCTAAATTTCTCTCAAACCCTGCTATTACTTTAGCAGGTCTTGAAGAGTTACCTGGTGATGTGACCAAAACTGTCATATCTGCAAAATCTGAGACCTTAGCAATAATAAACTTTGAAGGCTAGGGTTTCTGCTTTTATTGATCACAGTTACACTTTGGCAAGCGTAGACCAGAAGGTTTGCCCTCCAGTGGACCACCTGGGATCCACACACACTCTTCCCTAGCTTCATTGTGCAACAGCAGCCCTAGCTCCTCTGCTGAGCAGAGTCAATCACCCCTTCCAAGACACTGATTTCTTTTCTCACCTACTATTTCCTAGACATCAGAAAATCCACATTTCTTTGGGGCATCAATAAATTGTAGTTCAATTAAACATTCATGAGTAGAGTTCTGAAACCATCAGGACCTCCAAATATACAGAACCCAGAGTTAGGAGGATAGGATGCAGTATTGCCTTTCAGTTCTCTCTTGGCTAAGGGGATGAAGTTCGTTTCAGAAGTTTCCACTTGACTTTCGCTACCATGATAAATCTTAAGCTGTTGGAAAGGAACCAAAGTGGAGGTTATTCTAACTGCCATGTATGGCAATCACAATTATAAATGACAACCAGTAAGTCCACAAATGTGATTTGGATTTGGGAATTGGCTCAAGTCTGGGAAATGAAAGAGAGAAAATGATCATGACACTTCATTGGGGAGACATTCTTGGGCTTGCTGCCTCTCCATTGTTACCTTCTTCTGCATACAAATATTAAACAACGATCTTTTATGTTGCTTGTCTACTCCACCCCTAGGCAGGCCATGCTCTCTTAACCATCCGCACAACTCTATGCAGTTTGAACCCCTTGGTTGTCTTCTTGATCTGGCCAGTTCTTATTGTAGCTCTTCTAGCCCTCTTATATCCAGTAATTAGGTTGATTGTCTTCTATTACTGTGCATGGAGAGAGGGGAATGGGGATCCTTGGATATTAATGAGCTCATCTCTGTGATCATCTATCCTACCATCATCCTGGCTTGCAGAGGAATCTTACCACTGAACTACTTTATGATACTCAGGCTATTCTTACTAACCCATTTCTGATGGCTTTGATCAAAAGCATGCACTATGGGTCTTCCTGTGTTGTATCATCATCTATTGAGTCTTCTTAATTCTCACATGTCCTACTTCTCTTGGCTCCTTTATTTCTTCATCTGCTATCTCACAGAGCAACCCAGGTTTTTCCATATCAGCAATGGATCTCAGTTTCTTCAGGTTTACAAGGGTCACCTATCAGCCAATTTGTCCCATCACCTAGGCTACTTTCCAGGGCATTAAGTCCTATATCCTCGGAAAAGTGTTCCCAAGAAAATGAATTCTCATTTATACAGTTTTATGTTCCCAGGGCCCTTCATCAAGCATCTTCAAGTACTCTCCTGGTTTCTGTCAGTATATGCTAGGTAGTTCTTAGAGCTCTTTTTGTATATATTATCTTTCCTTCCTTATTAAGAAAACAATTCCCCACCAAGGTTGTGTTGGAATTTTACAATAGTTATAAGTGTTTCAAGTTGGGAAAGGAATAGGGGCCAATCCTAAATAAAAATACCTATTACTTTATAGGGAAGGGGCCTCTTCCCTATAGTCATCTAGCATGGAGAAAATGCAAGCTCTTAGTAGGGAGGGGTGAGCCAATCATTCACGTTCATAGGATCAGGGAGATCTGTAGCATTAACATGCTCAGAGTCTTCCATCTCAATGTCCCTAGCCCATGATTTACAATTTCGAGTTTTCTTAATCAGAACCCTAACCATAGCACCACACACCTGCCTTGGATAAGGTTTTAATTGTCATTGGAGTTCTGTGACTAATTACCAGAACCTCAGTTCTGCTATGTCGCATTAGCTATTCCACCACAGGAGATAAAAAACGTTTTTGTAAGCTACTAAAGTTACAAGTAAGAGATTTATTGGGGGAGTGACTATGAAGGGAAAAAAGGATGGAGCAAGAGAAAATGAGAAGTGCCTTTAGATGGTAGTGCCTGCATGACTCCCTATAAGCAGATGAGGAAGGAAGAAAGATGGGGTAGAGAAAAATGTCAAACCGCAGTACAGTATGAAGAAAGTTTTGCTTAGACCAATAGGGAGGACTTCAAACTGTGTTCATCAGTTAGAAAGTACCACATCTTGCAGAACAGGTCTGTATTAGTAACTCTGCTGTGCTAATTTGTGGGGTGCAGCTATCTAGAAATGTGGTGTTTACATGGGATACATCCAGAAGGGAAGCAGCTGAAGTCATCAGTCTTACACTTTTTTCCATCAGGAGATCCAGTCACACATTTCCAAGGCCATGACAATGCATTTCCCAGGCCCCCTTTCCAAACGGCTTGCTGTGAAGTCCATAGAAAGCACTGGTAGGATTTTGATAGGAGACAATGGGGAAGCCAGGGAATTACTCTCCCTCTCTTTTTCTTTTGGCTGACTACCTAACAGCATTGCAGCTTTTTGTGGGTTAATATCCCATGAGAGCCTCTGACTGTGGTCCCAGTAATTTCTGGGCAGCCCTTGCTGTGGTTCCAGGCTGCATTAGGAGGTATGGCTTCTATGCTCTCAATGCACTTTCTCCCACTGTTCCTTTTGCCCTAGAGATGATTGCAGTTTCCTGCTGTGTTAATCTCTGGATTCAATCATTGCACCCTCTTTTGCTTCTCAGTTTTTCCATCATCTGAATAATAAATTTCTTTTATCTGATTTATTACGTTTTGAAGAGTTAAGTGGTTTTTATTTGCCTGCCTGGACCCTAACTGATAGGATTACTATAAAATAAAAACCCAGTCACTTTTATAAAATAATCTGTTTTTTCTTAATATTTAGTTTTTAGAAAATATTATACAAATTGTATAATTTTCTTATAACATTTTCTAAATTAACATCAAAATTATTATCAACTTTAGGAACATGCTTTTCTCTGTAGCTTATAGTTCTAATTAGCATGTTTTAAAAATCATAGCAAAAATGAGTTAAGATGGAATGAGAAATTACATTCTATAAAAAATGTTTAATTGTTAAAGATATACAATATTTATACTTGGAGGCATATAATTTTAATTCTATACTGCTCATCCTGACATTTAAAACTTTTATTAATTGGTAGAAAAGTAAATCAATACACATGCATTGCAAAATAGTAATGTATATTAATTTGGATATTTTTCTTCCCTACTTATTGAGTTTTCAAGCCAATAGGTAAGGTTAATAAAATACTCAATGATGCATTTAAAATTGTTAATGCCTTTTTTAATGGACTGTCCAAATACAGATTTATCTACCACATAGATTCATGTTCACCATTTAGACTGAACTGGAATGAATACATTTATCTGTATCTTGGTCTCCACTGATACGTTTGACTAGACAAGTAACCTTTCTCAGTGTTTCTGATCAGTCTGCATTTTGAGCATTATCAGTTACCAAGACTTGCAAACTCTAAAATCATCTATGATGAAGAGTTATTCTTTCAATGAAAGAAAAAAAAGGCAGGGAGAAGAAAGTAAAGTTCAGTGGAAAAAGGTATTTTATTTGCAGATATATTTTGTCAACATACTTATTTAATACCAAAAAAAATTTTATACGTTGCGGATTTTTGCTGATTACCATAATTCTGAAATCTTGGCTCCTGTACATTGGCATCCACCTTAGGGGCTACTCCACTAGTCATTTTTGGCCAGGCCTGAACCTATGCCATGGCCTAGTGTTTCAAGTTTCCCAGTGGATTATACAGAGTACTGTATATGTCTCACTGGCAATCTAATGGGGGGGGGGTTATTCATTTATGCCTTAAATGAATTTTCTATTATAATAATCCAATCCAAAATTGTTTTATATAATCAATGAACTGACTGGTTGTCAACTGATACTGGAATAAGATAGTAAGCATGAGGCATCCCAAGACAAAAGAAGAGGTCTTCAGAGATTTCAGAGAAAAATTTCTTCCTATAAAGTTGTATTAACCAAGTCTTCTTGATTTATGATGAGTTCCAAAACCCTTGAATTTTTCTCAAATCAGAAAAGCTTAAAGAGAATACCAACTTCTTTTTATTGGGGTAAGTAATATGAAATGGTTTATTTAAGCCATTTTTGACCAAAAAATAGCAAATTCATAAAGTTCAACATAATAATGAGGGAAATGCTGAAGCAAAATCACCTAAGAGCAGCTATTGAGCATAGGAAACTTCACATATGTGTGAAGTTATCTAACGCCATTTATAAAATAAAGAATTAGCAAATATCTATAATTTGCCTTAATTCACAGGGACTCTAAAAAAAATGCCAAAAACATAGATTTCCCAAGGAATCAACCTTTTCTCTTTACTGGCCTGGTGATCTTGCAAGATTTCAAGGTAAGTGTGCTATTGGAAGAATTTAAAAAAAAAAAAAAACAATGTAAGTGCAGAATCCTTTCATTCTGAACACTCTGCTCACAGAAACATACACAGAAAGAAATCTGAGTGTATGTCTCAGGTTTTTCACAAATTATTCTTGTACATTTTAACAAATTACTATCAGAATTGTCATTTTGTTTATTTAGAAAGCAATAGTATCGGGCTAGCCATTTCTAAGGCTCTTTTGATTCTTAAAAAAAAAAAAAAAAAAAAAATCATCATGTAATTCCGTTCTGCTGTGGAGTGGCTTACCTGGCAAACCACAAGCTGTGTCTGCCTCTTGAAGCATTCTACTGAACTCAATTCTCAACTTAATTAGTGTACAATAGTGCTTCATTTTCCAAATCAGATTCCCACAATTATAAGATTTGTTAATCTGACTCTGTATTACTGTATCATTCATGTGAGGTTTCTTTTATAATGATTTAAACACATTAAAAACTAGCAAAATATTTTTATCAAATATTGCAGGATTACAATTTTATGTGTAAGCTGGCTGTTCTTGGTTTGTTTTTCTATCCTTTTTCTTTTCACAATTCTCTGAAGAACATGTTTCTACCTACAGCCTACATAAAAGTCATTAGTGTGCCCATACATTTGTATAAAAACCCAGAGCATTTGACATTGTTCACAATTGTTACTGCCTTGGCCAGAAACAGAGCCCATGAGCACTGTACTGCTGCAGTTGCTGCTCTTTCTCTCCTGCCGCAGCTGTGAAGAGAACTCCATTGCTTGAAATTGTCCCAGATGCTCAGATTTGCCCATTACTGCTGGAAGAACTACAGAAGCAAGAAAAAAATATTCTTTCCTTCATATCTTTTATACTCATATCAGGACTTTCCATTAGCAGAGACCAGCTAAAAGTCAATTGTCAAAGGACTTTGGTATATATAGTTTACTGGCTTCCAGCCCCCTGTCTTTCAGCAAAAAGCAAAGAAGGATGAAGATGAATCTGAGAGCCAACAAACAAGTACCTGATGGTTGACCTGAATGGCTCCTGAGAATCTACTTTTACCAAGGTATCCATATAAATCTTTCACACACAATGTACAAAACTACTTCATGTTTTCACCTAATAAGGCAACTATTCTTTGTACGAATTAAGTTTCTCCCAGAAAATAGGGAAAAATAAGGACCCGTGAATTTCCATATGCATATTCGTATAATGTTAATTTCTCTTTTAGTTCAATATTCAACTATCAGCCGCTGTTGACAGACTTTAATTGAACATCTAGTAGTTTGTAATCAATGAAGTACAGACTAATTACAATGTTAACTATTACCAACATTTCTAACAGAAAAGAATAGATGAAAGGAAAAATTAAAATTAGAAACAAAATGGTTAATGAAAATACTCAAATGTATACATATAATGTACATTAAAATTACAAATACATAAATGAGAAAATATGTGTAGCTACTACTATCCTTTTTCTACAAATGTCTAACTAGCTATATTTGAAATTAATAACTATACATATATATGTAAATAAGTGGGGGAACAGAGCAAAAGATAGACAGAGAGAGAATGTGTGTGTGAGAGAGAGAGAAACAAAAATGGAGATAGATGCAAAGATGAATACCAGAAAGCATAAATACTTAAATAATAAGAGACATTTACTAATAAGTGGCTTAAAAGGCACTGAATCTGTTTTCACTCCACAAATTAGTTTGAGAATCTATAAGAATATGCACCAAAACCAGAAAAATACACATGGGCAGATACCTGCAGTATTTCTCACATGGTTCAGAAGGTTCACTTAGAATGAAGGTCCATCAACTCACTCTATATTTCCTACCATGATCATCTATTATTTTTCTACAAGACAAAACGAAGTAAGAGTCTCTAAGAAAAAAAGGAAAAGCAGCCTATCTGGTAACTGGGAAATTTTCAAAAACACATGTTTTTAAAATGAGTAATCAGTTGTGTTCAACAATTTCAAAGGACATGGGATTGTGTTCATGAATGTTATACAATCTTTGTAATATTATAAATTTTACTTCTTAATATAAAAATAACATTACATTATTTATCCATAATATTTTATAGCTATAAACTAAAATATCTTCCACAAAGATTTTTTTTTTTTTTTTTTTTTTTGAGACAGAGTCTGGCTCTGTCACCCAGGCTGGAGTGCAGTGGCCGCATCTCAGCTCACTGCAAGCTCCGCCTCCCGGGTTCCCGCCATTCTCCTGCCTCAGCCTCCCGAGTAGCTGGGACTACAGGCGCCCGTCACCTCGCCCGGCTAGTTTTTTTTTTTTTGTATTTTTAGTAGAGACGGGGTTTCACCGGGTTAGCCAGGATGGTCTCGATCTCCTGACCTCGTGATCCGCCCGTCTCGGCCTCCCAAAGTGCTGGGATTACAGGCTTGAGCCACCGCGCCCGGCCTTCCACAAAGATGTTATGTTCTCAATTAATTTTCCAGCTAAATCATTCGGGAAAGTCTTTTGCATTACAAACTAGCAAATACATAGAGACTCTGGTGTAGAAAAAATAAAAAAAAAAACTTCTTGTGTATAATAAAATTTTAGATATTAACATCTGATATATGTATATAGTTTTTATTTTCTTTAAAAATGCAGATTGAGCATTTTTGCCAGTTTTTGTGTCCAACACTTGTACCTTTTTCAGATTATGTGGATAAGTTGAGAGCTATGTATCTTCCTAGTATTTCTTCAACTATGCTCCCTAAATTATCAGATATTACATTTTTTCAAACTCACAAATATTGTATATAATTCAATGATTGATAATTTCATTGATGTTACTTAAGAATAATCTGATACCAAATTAAGAGGAAAGTAGCTGCATCAAAGCAAGTACCCAGAGAAAAAAATAATTTCATGTTACTTATTTAATTTAATATGCAGTTTTAATAAATGAATTGCATTGGTTGTTCCTCAATATGGTTTATAAGTTATTTCAGGAATTAAGAAGGAAGATGAAGTGAAGAATAATCACACTAAAATTTAGTCTGTGCAATTTATAATAACTTTAACTTGAATCAAGCACCTAAAATTCAAATTAAAAATATTTAATTCAGGCCAGGTGTGGTGGCTCACACCTGTAATCCAGCACTTTCGGAGGCCAAGGTGGGGAGATTACTTCAGGTCAGGAGTTCAAGACCAACCTGATCAACATGACGAAACCCCATCTCTACTAAAAATACAAAAATTAGCGGGGTGTAGTGGCAGGTGCCTGTAATCCCAGCTACTCGGGAGACTGAGACATGAGAATAGCTTGAACCTGGGAGGCAGAGGTTGCAGCGAGCTAAGATCAAGCCATTGCGCTCTAGCATGGGTGACAGAGCGAGACTCCATCTCAAAAAAAAGTAAAAGAAAAAATATTTAATTCATATAATGAAATTAATTTCTTATGACCCTGGTAATTTTGACATTATTTATTTCCAACCCTTTTTCCACTCTGTGTCCTGCCTCATGTTTTGTAGCCTGTTATTTGCTTTTCAGGTATCTGCTTTTAACACAGAACTAATGCTTTTTTCTCTTAGTGGTCAGGATAGGAGTTGTTTGTGTTGGTAATAACCTTAGTATTCTTCTGGATATTATTCATGCACAATACATAATTCATGAGGCAATGCTTTACTAAAAACAAACAAAGCAACAGTATTTCAGGAATATCTACATTTCCATTTCCTTTCCTATTTTTGTCCCTGTAAATTCTAGAAGGTTACTGCCTGTAAGTTGAGAACCATTGTTTTTATCTCATATTTTGGCACTGATTATGGAACCAAAAGTGTTATCTTCGCCAGTGGGTGCCTAAAATATTTACCGAGTGGGGGCCTAACAAATATTCACTAATGTAAAAATTTGAGAAATATCCAGTCAGATGGTAACTTTAGTTGGATCTCTTTATTCAGGAAAGATTTTATAATTTATCTGCAAACATATCTGATACTTCCTCTCCTTTCTCTGGATTATTAAGTGTTAGACTGAATCCCGAAATCCATCAAATAGATTTGATTGTACACCACTGTTAATATCTTATATAAATTTCTTATGGGTATGTCAACCTTTTGTCTCCAACACAATTATAGGCAGAAATGTTGGCTGTGTTCCTCAGTAACCTACCGTAACACCTAAAACAAATTCTTATTAAAGGAAACATAAGGGGATGAATTGAATATAAGTAAGGCAAAGACATAAGAAATTGCAGATATTTATTCAACCCACATTTGTTGAGCACATACTTGCTGTCAGACACTATGGTTTTGATGTTAGGGATACAAAGGAGAATTTTTAAAAAGACATTGATTTCATGGAGCACGCTTTTGATGTAGACAGGAAATCACACCAAAAATTAAAATTCAAGGCACTTCATACTGCAATAGAAGAATGCATAAGATGTGATGGAAACTAGATTATGAGAAGGGTAGTGTTAGTAAGAACTTGACAGAAATTATGAGGCTAGAATCTGAACGTTACTTTTATAGGTTTTATATAACTACCTTTATTTTTGTAAAAACAATCTGTAGTTCACTGATAATAATCCTCATTTATGTACACTATTTTACCAATGTTAATAATTTATTCATTTTAAGGCTGTATTCATACTAAATAGAATGACACAGTTGAGGATAATTACAGTCCTTTTAAGTAAGAGTTTTCTCCTGGAGAGAATGACTAATAACATAGCTAGAGTCAGAGTGCATTCTTATTTCAATAACATATTTATTTATCAATTTGTTTTTAATCCTAACACAAAGCAGCACAATTTGTAGGCTCATATGTTTGGTTGGAGATATGATTCATTCAGCTGATACCAATGAGATCAATCCCAGCGCAGCTTCATCGTCTGCTTTCATTTACTCCAAATGCTACCCTTAAAAGGTAATCCGGTGTTGCCCAGTTTAACAATTAGGTGTTGCGTATTCTCATAAGTCAGAAAAAATGTGCCATTTTATTTCAATATTGGCTTGACATACAATTTGTTTTTATAAAACATCAAAAAGAAAGTTTATTATCCTTTCAATAAAGATACATAATGTCCTTAATATTTGGAAATAAGTTTTAAAATACTTCTGAGCATACATTTTATGGCCTTGTTTTGTCTGTGGCTTTAGATAGAGTAGAATAGGTTCTATTACTCTTTTGCTTGGGAGTTGTGGAAGTTTGAGTTCAAAATTTGCTTTTGAATATTTTCGTAAGCGTAGGAGCTGTACTCAATCCCACATCCCCGGCCTCACCAATGTATGACAACAAAATCAAATTGTATTTCCCTTACATAAACAAGCTATCAGAGAGAAAGACTTACAGTAGCCTAATTAAAGAAAATTTTCCCAGGTGTGTTTTCCAGCTATGCCTGGAAAGAATTTCCTCAGTCCTTCCATTCTCCAGTATTTGCATCCTTACTATGGGGTTTCCGTTTCTACAGCTGCCTGGCCCAGAGTGTTGGCTTCTTGTGTGATAATTGCTGGTGACCACAATACAGTCTCGGGCAGAGGACAGTGCCTTTCTTCCACACAAAGTGTGACTCCAGGATGCTCACTCATAGGTGCTCAGGAACACCTTGTAGTGGTTGAATTGAAGAGGCAACCATCCGCCGTTGCAGCCTCCTCTAATTGCCTGTCTGAACTGGAAAAGCCTGGAAAACTGAATACTTTTCAGTCTATCTGATAGCCAGAGGCATGGATGCAAATTAGTCTGCTGATTAAATACATTCCCAAGAAAGGGAAGAAGTAGGTTGCTTCTGCTGTTGCTGCTGGCGAACTGGCCGGCATGTGTGTGTGCGATGTTCCCAGGGCCATGCTCCAGTCACTAGCTTTGGGGTTGTTACGAGGTAAGTACACTGGTGACAGTTCCTTGGTCCTTGGATCACTGCTGCAGTGGTATGTACCTAAGCCTGACTGTGTAAGGAGCAGTCTCCCAACGCCTCCTCCATTCCCATTGTGACAGAGGTAGATGTTCTTGCGGCAGGCCAGTTAAACAATGTATTTTGAGGTCTTCATTCCTGAATGTTCAGTCTACAGCCCTCACAACAACTTCCTTTTTTAAATCCTTTTCTCCTAACATAGCTGTAGTGACCTAGAGTGATTGCTGTTTCCTGCAACTGAACTATGGTAGATATTCATTTTGAGTATTACTCATGGCTGCACAAACCTAGCTTGCTTCATACACTTTTTCTATATCATTTCACTACATTTGCAGCTGTTGCTATCACTGATGAACATTACATCTATTTTAGTAATCTTATTCTCAAACTGCTTTCACATAGTTTAAAAAAAAAATACTTAAATATCATTCCTGAAATAGTTCTGGAACACATACTGTCTTATAATCAGAGACCTGTTAGTATGAAATTATAGAAAAAGAAGGAAGTCCTCTACTTCACTGCTCCAGAAACCTCATTCACTTATTATTCTAGAAGTGACCCCATGCCGATAGTTGACAGTGACAACATTAGTTCTTTTCAGTTGATATCTTCCTAGTCAAGTTTGTTGTGTCTCCAAAATAGTCGTAATATAAACTGACATGTCCATCATTCCTAAATAAAAATTATCCCTTGTATGTTGTCCTTGTTTTCTTTATAATACTAGTAATTATTATATCAGAGCAAGCTGTAATTATATCATTATACCTGTCCGCAAAATACTAAGTCAGAAAAATTTTAGTTTTTACCAATACAACAAAAGTGGACATTTCTTATATATACATTTATTCTTCTGTGGTTTCCATGTTTTTATTTTATTTATTTTATTATTTTTATTCATAGTGTGGCCAACTTCTTTTTTAACTTTTGTCTTAAGTTTAGGGGTGTAAATCCAGCTTTGTTACTTAGGTAATATTGTGTCATGCGGGTTTGTTGTACAGATTATCTCATTACCCGGGTACTAAGCCTAGTACTCATTAGTTATTTTTCCTGATCTTCTCCCTTCTCCCACCCTCCACTCTCCAAAAAGCCCCACTGTGTTTTTCCCTCTATGTATCCGTATGTTCTCGTTACGTAGCTCCCACTTATTAGTGCGAACATGCTGTGTTTGGTTTTCTGTTCCAGTGTTAGTTTGCTAGAGATAATGGCCTCCAGCTGCATCCATGGCCCTGCAAAGGACATGATCTCATTTTTTATGGCTGCATAGTATTCCATGGTGTATATGTACTACATTTTCTTTATCCAGTCTATCACTGATGGGCATTTACATTGATTCCATGTCTTTGCTATTGTGAATAGTGCTGCAATGAACAACATGTATGCATGTCTTTATAGTAGAATGATTTATATTCCTTTGGGTATATACCCAGTAATGGGATTGCTGGGCTGAATGGTATGTCTGTGTTTTCCATGCTTTAAAAATCTATCTATTTTCTTAAAGACCTAGACTTACTAGCTAATGTTAAATTCAATTTTTTGTCCTGTGAATATTTTCACTTTAGTCTTTTTTTTTTTTTTTTTTTTTTTTTTTTTTTTGAGACGGAGTCTCGCTCTGTAGCCCAGGCTGGAGTGCAGTGGCCGGATCTCAGCTCACTGCAAGCTCCGCCTCCCGGGTTCACGCCATTCTCCGGCCTCAGCCTCCCGAGTAGCTGGGACTACAGGCGCCTGCCACCTCGCCCGGCTAGTTTTTGTATTTTTAGTAGAGATGGGGTTTCACCGTGTTAGCCAGGATGGTCTCGATCTCCTGACCTCGTGATCCGCCCATCTCGGCCTCCCAAAGTGCTGGGATTACAGGCTTGAGCCACCGCGCCCGGCCGACTTTAGTCTTTTAATGAATTCATTTCAGATAAAATTATGTGCTTCTTTGTACATTGAATGTAACTATGATTCACTTACATGTTGATATGGTTTGGCTGTGTCCCCACCCAAATTTCATCTTGACTCGTAGCTCCCACAATTTCCAAGTGTTGTGGGAGGAACCCAGTGGGAGGTAATTGAATCACTGGAGCAGGTCTTTCTGGTGCTGTTCTCGTGATAGTAAATAAGTCTCATGAGATTTGATGGTTTTATAAAGAGGAGTTCCCCTGCACAACATCTCTCTTTTTGCCTGCTGCCATCCATGTAAGATGTATGTTGCTCCTCCTTGACTTCCACCATGATTGTGATGCCTCCTCAGCCATGTAGAACTATAAGTCCATTAAACCTCTTTTTCTTCCCAGTCTCGAGTATGTCTTTATTAGCAGCATGAAAGCGGACTAATACACATATATATATCCACTTCCAGATTTTGATTCCAAAAACCCACAGATTATTTAGTTTGCCTGACTGGTGTTATACCTTGGCCACTCGAGTGTTTAATGTTTTAATTTTATAGTGAAATTTTTTTTAGATTTTATTTTTAGTTATGGATATATTCATTTCTCAGATTGTGATGACTTAGTTAGAATATACCTTACTTTAATCTCTTCAGGCTTCTGTAACAAACTACCTTAGATTGGGTGGTTTAGAAACAACAGATATTTATTTCTCACAGTTCTGGAGGCTGAGAAGTCCAAGATGAAGAACCAGCAGATTCAGGATCTGATGAGAGCCCCGTTTCCTGGTTTATAGATGACTGTCTTTTTACTGTTTCCTCATATGGTGGAAGGGGCAAGCTAGCTCCCTGGGGCCTCTTTCACAGTGGCAGTAATCTCAATCATGAGGGCTCTGCCTTCATGACCTAATCACCTCCCAAAGGCCTCACTTTCTAATACTGTCAGCTTGGGGATGAGAATTTCAACATATAAATTTTGGAGGGACACAGACATTCAGACCCATAGCATACCTAGCATATCCAGTTTTTATTGTGGCTATAAATTCTTTGCTACTCCTTTACTGAGAGATAGAGTCTAATTTCTTTTCCTTTGAAACTATGCTTGTCTTATAACTTGCTTGTCTAATAAGATACATAAAAAGTGACGTCTTGGGAATTTGAGGCTTCATCATATCAAGCTTTGCAAATTTTACTCAGACTTTTTGGAACACCTGCTTTTGGGTACTTCATGAATCCAGCAGCCATGAAGAAGTGCCTGAGACTACCATGATGTGAGAAGTAGCTCTGTGGACCTTCCCTGGAGGATCAGATACCACATACAGAGAGAAAAAGAAAAAGAGACAGGCAGACAGACATGGACCAAGGAGTTCTGAGGCTCAGAAATGCAAATGAAGCAGCCATTCTGGAAGAGGATCCAGCAGCAACCTGTTGCCCCAGAAGATTTCTTCAAGGATCAAAGATAAACTGTGTCAATCTCTTCACAAACCTCTGACCCTTGAAATTGTAAGCAAAATAAAATCATTTTAAATGATCAAGAGTTCAGGGACATTTTAGATACAGTGAAAAACCTATAAAAGGAAATGACACGTGCTCCATCATGTCAGTGAAATGATTTGGTATAGATATAAAATACACTGTGCACAGAGGGGTGGTGGGAGTTGAGTTTAAAGGAACAGGAAAATTAGCGACAATGAAGGTCCTTGTTGGCCATATATAGTATCCCGTATGTGGCAGAGAACTTTTAAAAGACTTTAAAAATAGTCACACCAATGTAACTAATAGTCCTCTAAGTATTTGAACAGTTCCAAACACAGTGCAAGTATAATTCTTGCTCGATTAAAAAATCCAAAAGGTCTGAGGCAGGTCTAAATTAACTGGAGTTGAAAAGATGGAAGTGTGACAGTGCTCTACTGTATACCATCAGTGACAGCCCTGGAGTGAAGAACACTCTGCTGTCTTCACCAATTATGTCCAAGGTCACCCTGGGAGTCCAAACCCCACAGACAGAAGGAAAAGAGCATGGCAGACAGCAAGAAAAGTGTCCGTATATCACTTCAACCCACATTGCCCTGGTTAGAAATCAGTCTTAGGACCACACCTCACTGTAACAGAGTCTGGAAAATGGAATCTAGCCATGCGTGCAGAAATAAAAGGAAACAATTCTCCTGAACAACCTGCAGTATCTGTCACAAGGGTAAAATTAATAGATTTTGACAATGAATTAGATGTGGAGAAGTGTGACAGGGAAGGTGTTCAGGATGACAAGCAGATTTCTCATGTGGTCAATTTAGTGGGTACTCATCACTTAATTAGAATAAGAAATGCAGAAAGGAAATATCATCTACAGGTTTTATTATGATTGGATAATGTTAACAGCAACAGGTTCCCATCACTTCTCCATTTTTCTTTCAGATGAGGAACCCAAGGCTGTGAGAGATTATGTAAATTCCTTAAGGTCACACACCTATTAAGTGACAGGTGAGGGATCCAAGATACGTCTAGTTAATTTCAGCATTCACAGCTTTAACTACAGGTACAACATTCCTACTTAGATCAAGAAACAGATGTAGTCATCTAAGGGAAACTCTAAAAATGAATTTTCATGCCATGAGAGCACACAGAATGTTTGACAGTAGGCCTGTGTCTGAGCTTGCTAAGGGAGGGCAATACAAAGACCAAAGATACTAAGGTGAGTGAATTGGTCCTGGGTCCTAGACCACAGCTCCCCTGTGTGCACAAGTGAAGAAAAGGCTGATGAAACAGGTGGGAACCACTTGCCTTTCAAAGCTGAGAAAGGAGTCAGAGGACCAATCTAGATTTGGGAAATCTCACACTATAATTTCTAAACCAAGGAGACCATGTGAGGTGGTAAGCTAACATTCTCCATGAATGTAGCTCTCAAATCCCAAATTCAGAGTGGAGGTTATATGTACTGCTTGATGATCTGTTGGGTAGCACTAAAAACAAAATTAAAAAACTCAACAACTTCTATCCAGGTCATTCATATCCTATCAAACAGTTTCACTGAGCACTAAAGCATGCTCATAAAATTTATATTTTATTGCTTCCTCATATATCAGGTTAACTACCAACTAGTACCATGTTTGCCCTGAAGGCTTCCACTATCTTTCCAAATAGAGTACAGCAGAGACTACTATCTGTTCATGAAGCCTGTGTCTTCTTCCTCCTGAGCCCCTCCTGAGCCCACAGCTACACTAAATTTCCCAGACTCTTTGCTGTTGAGCTTGACAATGTGACCAAGTGCTAGACAATGTCATATGAGAAGACATGATGTGACATTTACAGGCCTAGCCTATAAATGTCTCCCCAGCGTGTAATATCTCCCTTCACGCTCTTTCTCCACCTACTCTGTACATAAATGATTTCAAAATCCTAAAGGATGTTAGAGCCCCAACATAAAAAGAACAGCATATACATGTTGACAGCAGCATGAACAAGAAAAACACACTCTTGCACAGTTAAGCTAATGAAATATTGGGGATTGCTTGTTAAAACAGCTACTGTTACTGTAATGCATGAAGGCAGATATTTTTAATAAGGTTGAACATGTCATATTATAAGATGTGTGAATTTTTGCCATGTATCGTATTTCCACTTTGAGACATTGTTCCTTTCCTTATGATCTATGTTCTAGCCCAGCAGAATTCTGCAGAAGTTATTTAAGTGGAAGGCAGGAGAAGGCAAGCCTATGACGAAAAGAAAGGGTATGAGAGGTAAGAAGGGAAGTAGAAACAGTGGCACAAAAGCTAAGGAGGAGTGGAATTTAAAGAAGCTCAGCTTCACCACAGAGTCAAATGCCACAATATAATCAACTAGTAAGAAGAAAAACAAACTTGAATTTACCAGTTGAGGTCACAAATGCAATACATGTCAGAAAATATTTATTTAGTACTTAGAATATGCCAGGCAGTGTACTAGCCAGAGAGATAACAAGGAACAAGGGAGACGAGATTCTGCTTTCATAGAGTTTGCGTTCTAGAAGAGTGGCTCCTAATGAGAGCTTATTTGAGACAGATTCAATTTGATTGTGGGGTTATCGAGTATGAAAGAAGTAAACACAGCAGGGTAAAGGAATAGATAAACTGCGCTAACCAGTATCAAGCCAGATAGCCGCAGCACACTGAAGAAAGGGAAGGGTGCTATGAAATGAGTTTAGAGATAAGAAACAGAGGCAAGATCATATAGGGCTCTATAAGAATTTGGGGTATTCATAAGTGTGATAATACATCACTAGCAGGCTTAAAATACTATTTTTCATTTAAATATTTGCCTTTCACCTTTGAGAAATATTGGCTAATTCTTTTTTAATAGTGTCTTGATTTGGGCCTATTTGATGTTTCTTCCTGCTTGAATTCAGGCTATTTTTGTCAAGAATACTAGAATGTGGTATGATGCTCTGAAGAGGGAGAGGCCACATATCAGGAGGCACATGAGGTCAGTATGTCTTATTCCTGATGATATGAAGTTTGATTACTTGTTTATTGTAGTGTATCTGTCAGGGTCCAACCAGGAAACAGAAAATACATTAAAAATCTGATCAGGGAAAGTTTATTATAAAGAATATTAAGTATAACTGTGGTTTGAAGTAATTGGAGATTGCTAGTAAGAGATAAAGAGAATGCTAAAGGATACAGGAATAGTAGATGTATAAAAAAAATCATGCACTACACTGAGGGTTGATACAGAGCCCTCAGAGGAGGAACAAGTCTGGAAGAGAGCCTTCTACAGGGCTGAGATCCAGATTTCTTTGGAGAGGTGGAGTCATAGCTTCCTACATGTTGGGGAAGTTCACTGAGGTCTGCACTGTTGGGACTAGAAATACACCTTTTGGGGTTTCAAGTGGAGCTGTCCATTAGGAGATGCCACATGGTGGAACCTGCTGCAAAGCCACATGAGAGTATTTTGAGGGACTCTGTACATGGGGGATGCCAGGCAATGACACTTGTTGAGCAATCACTTGAGGGGGTACAGATGCTGCTGACATCTTCATGCTGCAGGAGTATGCACTTCAGCAGATGCTATGCACCTTGCAAGAACTCACCAAAGGAAGCACACCAGAACCAGAACTAAGAAGAAAACTTAACATTGTGCCAACCGGCCAAGGAGAGATATTTACAGGATCCAGCCTGTGATATCAGAGAAATTGATAAAGGGTAGATTGGATCTGATATTATAAGGTTTCTTCATTATAGTCACTATTTTTCTCCTTGTTGTTAATAAATATCTTGAGGAAAGATATGACATTACACAAATATGCACCTACACATTTTAGCTTCTATTAATCATTTTTGCTTGAATAATTTATTACTGTGCTATTTTCCAAATGTTAATTTAATATTTCTGTAATCTTCTCTACATTTATTAATTGAAATTTTCTATAAGAGTTGTCACTCTTCCTGTTTAACTATTTACTCATTTATTTACCTGAGTAAGTACTCATGAATAATTATTTAATTTTATGGGTTATAATATATTACCATTATTATTGATTTTGAAGCTTAATTTTTTCCCAGGTTTAGCTACTGGAAGCTCTTTCAAGGGGGCTCCTTGTTCCTTTTGGCATGTTTCCATGATCTTTTCCTATTCTCTAGCATTACAAAATATCCTGAAGTTTTCCTGTATTTTCCCCACCTCAATGCTGGAATAAACCCTATCTCCAAGAAACTTTAGTTTACTTTTAGTGATAAATCTTATTTAAAACTCAAGATCTAGATGCTAAGTATGTTCATTGCTACTGGAGTGACATTGCCCTCTGAGTACTCAAAACTAGAAAATACTGGTGTACAAACGTATCTGTATCTACTTCTAAATATACCTGTGTGTACGGATATATGTGTGTTTATATAGATATAAATCACACATTTTTATGTATATGTGTGTATATATGCATATGTACATTTGTTATTATGTATGTCATGCTCACATAAGTGACATTTTCTTCTTATTTCTCTCCTGTTCACATTTCCTACATTTTTTTTACCTTACTCCCAGCCACCCAATCTCTACTCTAATGAGTAACCAATCTCATTAGTTTCTAGTTTATTCTTCTAGCATTCTTTTGCACAGATACCTATGTTTTGTCTTCTGTCTCCTTCTTTCTTACATGAAAGACAACAGTACAGATCGTCTTTACAATCTGCTGTATTCACCAGCATACACATTTCCTACACAGAGGTTAGGGTGTTTTCTTCTAATATTTGTATTGTTTTCTTTTTAACATTTAGATCCTGATTCATTTGAAGTTTATTGTTGTGTACAGTATGAAGTACAAATGTAATTTTATAGTTTTCCTAATGGCTACCAGGTTGTCACAGCACCATTTATTCAAATCTATTTTTAAGTTATTTTTTAAGTTATTCTTGCCTGTTTAGTTGCACCATATGATTGGTGATTTGAGATGCTACCTTTATTGTGTACTCATTTTCCATGTGTATTTGTTTCTAATTCAGGGCCTTCTATTCTATTCCACTGTTCTTTTGGCATATGCCAGTGCAACACTGTTATAATTAAGAGCTTAAAAATATATCTGAAGTTTTAGTAGGGCTATTACCCTATGTAGTTTTTCTTTTTATTAGTGTTTTCCTGGCTCTTCTTGCATGTTTAGTTGTACCATATGAACATTAGTATTAAATTGCCTAACTTCATGTAAAAGCTTGCTGGTATTTTTGTTAGAATTACACTGACTTTATAAATTACCTTTGGGAGAATTGGCATGATTATGATGTTGAGTTATCCTATTCAAGAGCAGATGACATCAAATTTTTAAAGTCTACTTCCATGGTTTTTCAGAAGTGTTTCAAAGTTTTCTTGTATGTATTTTGCATATTTCTTTTATTTATATATTTATTTATTTTTTATTTTTTTATTTTTTTGAGAAGGAGTTTTGCTCTTGTTGCCCAGGCTAGAGTACAATGGTGTGATCTCAGCTCACTGCAACCTCTGTCCCCTTGGTTCAAGCAATTCTCCTGCCTCAATATCCCAAGTAACTGGGATTACAGGTGCCTGCCACCACTCTTGGCTAATTTTCATGTTTTTACTAGAGAGGGGGTTTTGCTGTGTTGGCCAGGCTGGGTTTGAACTCCGGATCTCAGGTAATCTACCTGCCTCGGCCTCCCAAAGTGCAGAGATTACAGGTGTGAGCCACCACACCTGGCCTAATTTTTTTTTTTTAAGTATTTAATCTTTGTTGCTATTGCAATGGAGTTTTTTCTAATAGTATGTCCTCTAGCTGGTTTTTGTCTATGTAGGTGAAAGCTATTGATTTTTGTTGTTAATTTTGTTCCTTACTGAATTGTTTTATTGTTTTATATTGTCATGTTTTTTAGTGTTGAATGATCAGTTTTATCATATTTTTGGGGGGTTTCCAAAGTTCACTATTGCAGGGGCCTTTGAAAACAGTATGCTGAGAATAGATAGGGCTCAAGGACAGTATCTCCAACTGAACTTTTAATGAACTCCCGTAGGCGCCAAGAAGGCGGGTAGATAAGAAAGAATATAGAAACAAGGTACTGAGTAGAAGGTTACATGTGGGAAAAGAAAGTTTGTTTTGCATTGCATTCTTTCTGCTGACGTGAGGTTTATGGAGTATAAATAAAGTGAGGCAGAGGCTCTGAGTGCGGCCGCCATGTTCTCTGTGTGTCTTTGTCTTTGTGTGTGTTCTTTCATTCTCCACCACCCCCGGTGCGGCCCCCAACAAGTGGCGCAGCGAGCAGGGTCAGCACGGGTGAGTAGGGGAGAACAAGAAGGGGAACCCCCTAGGAGCGGGTAAGGCTCAGATATTGTTAAGGGGAACCTTCTTAAGCTTTCATTATGGGAATTCCATCTCTCTGGCCTCAGAATATTTATGGCTGTTTCAAGGACTATTGCTGTCTATGGGAGTAGAAGTGAAAGTAAAAGACTTTGAAGCGATTGTTTGCCCATGTTGAATAACATTGTTACTGGTTTCAGTATCAGACTAAAGTGCAGCTGAATCGGAAAAAATGGTTACAGGTAGTAAAAGCTTTGCTTAGAGCTCTCCAGTTAGGGGATATTATGCCTCTAAAATTGTGGACCTTGTGTAACTCTGTCACTCAGACATTAGAGTTACTTGAGAGTGATTTGGAGTGTGGTAATGTAGCCACAGGAGGAAAGGTATCTGAGGATTTGGAAAAATAAAATAAAATAAAATAAATCTGAAAAGGAGCCCATTTGTGCCAGGGTAGCAAAAGGGGGAGAAGAGAAAAAGCCAGCTCTTCCTTCTTCTAAGGGAAATTCTGACATGCAGTGTATTATGGAAATGCTTCAACAAATATTACAGATACATTCTTCTAATTCACCTTTGTGAGCTTTCCCTGTTTCTTTTCCTTCTGCCCTGTTAAAAGAGAATTTTCCAGTGCCTCCAACCCTCGGGCTTCCTTATCTTTACCTTTGTTTGGCAAAGTTTTCTCAGTGCCTTGCCCGCCATTGGGGGAGGGAGAAAAGGAAAAGATTAAAAAAAAAAAAAAAAAAAAAAAATTTAAGGAGCTGGATCTGTTTCCAATTATTTGTGCTTCTTTTGCTTCTAATGCTCAGTTTTCAAATGGTGGCAATAATGTCCAATTTAATGCCTTACAAATTAAATTTTTAAAAGAAATGAAAGCTGCCATTTCTAACTATGAACCCCTATCCTTGGTCTTCTTGATATTTTTTCATCAGAAAATTTGATAATTTCTATAGACTGGAAGACTTTGGGGAAGGCTTTTCTTGATCGTTCTCAGTGGTTACAATTGCACAGCTGGTAAATGAACAAGGCGCATGTACAGGCTAGAAAAAATGTTATGTGTGATCCCCCAGGAGCCACTGAGGAACAACTCACAGGCACGGGCCAATGTGCTACTCTTAGTGCTCAGGCTGGTCTAGAAGATGTTGCCCTTACTCAAATAAAGACTTTGTTTTTAAGGGCCTAAAATAAGGTAGAGATAACAGGAAAATCTTCCCTTTCCTCTGTGAAGATTTTACAGGGCACAAATGAACAATATTCAGATTTCGTAGCCCGTCTTCAGGATGCTATCTTGAAAATTGTGGGTGCTGACCTTGCTTCAAAAATTTTGTTACAAACGTTGTCTTTTAAAAATGCTTATGCTGACTGTCAAAAATTGTTAAAATCATTAAAGGCCAATGGGGCCAACTTAGATAAATATATTAAAACTTGTGTTAGTGTTGGAGGGGCTATTTATAATGCTCAATTATTTGCTGGAGCTTTGTCTAAAGCCTTAAAAGGAAATAACAAACAAGGTGTTTGCTTTCAGTGTGGTAAACCTAGACATTTCAAAAAAGAATGTCATAAAAATTGAACACTTTTATCCCTCAAGGCAGAAAGCTGCCTTTAGAGGTGTACAAATGTTGTGGTAAAGGTCGACATTGGACAAATAAATGTCATTTCAAAACTGATAAAAGTGGAAATTTACTGTCTCCTCTCCTGGGAAATGGGAGCCGGGGCCCACAGGCTTGGGGCCCCAACAATTTATGTCACCAGGTCTGAAAGTGTAGTTGGTTTATCAGTCTTTACAAATGAGAAATATAAGAAAGGAAAAGAATGCACAAACTAACTAGGTTTCTTGTAATAAATCACAAAACTAGTCAAAGGACCAAAAAATACAAGATCAGCGTGACTCTGAAGGATGTGAGATTATGGTTCTGCACTTGTTACATTAAAGAGCTAAAATAAATAGACGTAATATTAACAATAATAACAGTAATAATAGCCATAGTATACTGAGTACTTACTATGTGTCTACTACTGTGAAAAAATCTTCACTTGCATTTAGTTCTTCCAACATCCCTTTAAGACTGACAAATTTTATAATTATTACCATTTTGTAGACAGGAAAACAGAGTTAAGACAGTTTTATAAATATATCCAAGGTCATATAGCTATTATATTTTGAAAATATGACTTTCTGTCCCCAGAGCTTACATGCTTAACCCTTTCCTCTAGACTGCTCTATAAAGTACAAAAATGGTAGTCACCCTCCTTGGAATAATCGGAGGAAAGAAAAATCAATAACTAAGTAAAAGTTGTATCTCAGCACCAGATCCAATCCCAATTTCAAGTATCCATTTAGCCTTGGATAGCATCACTGTGTTTTGAAAACCCAAATCCGTTGAGTATTTTGTGGTCCACCATCTTTTACAAAGCAGATACTGTATTGAATAGTAAGCTACGAACTGAATTTCTGTACCTGTAATCACCTTATTTGTTTACAAATATTTGTTATTGACTAAATCTGCATACAATACCCAGTGAGCAATGGCCTACAACATCAAGGAATAAATTCAAGTCCTCCTTAAGGATCCCACACCTTACCCCAGTTTCTCAGCTTTATGTGGCAACTAAGCAGAGCGCTGCTGCTGACTTAGTTGTTACTCAGCCTTATACTTTGTCTCCTAATAGAGGAGTATATAAATTAGCTATTAGGGTGTGTGGCCCTTTGCCAAAAGGACATGATGTTACTAATAAAATTCTTATTATGGTTCAAGTCTCACAATTTATATGCCTAGAGGCAGGGGAACGTATTCTCAATAGGGAGGGTTTGGTAGCACAGAAAAAACTGTTTTTTGGGAAACTTTAGTTTCTAATCAAAAGCCCTTATGTTCATTGCACATTAATGAAATAGTTTTTAAAAGGTTAATTGATACGGTGGTGAATATGTCTATTATTTGTTTAAATTAGAGGCCTATACAATAGGAAAAAAGACAAGTTTCAGTTATACTCACTGGCTTGGGTGCTGCTTCTGTGATTTATCAAGACATAGAACCTTTAACCTGTGTCAGTCCTAAAGGTCAACAAGGTCAAGTGTTTTTTTTTATTTTTATATTGTTCCTATCAATATTAATTTTTGGGAACAAGATCTTTCACAATAATTTGCTGCTTTTTTAAACATTCCTCATATTTCCTCAGCTGCCAAAAATATGATGTTCAAAATGGGCTACAATCCTTTAAACTCATAGCCACCACTCCTATTTAGGTGAAACAGTGACCATTATTTAAAGAAATACTTAGGACTCTAAAAGAGTAAGTCAAAAAACAAATGGCTGAGAGGAATATAAAGCCACGTATTTCTGCATGGAATTCCCGTCTTTGTCTTGTCTTAAAACTATAAATGTTTACATTAAACCTAGGGAAAGTTTACAGCCTGGTCTTCCTAATCCTGCCCTTATCCCACAAAGTTAAAAATTAATGGTCATAGATCTCAAAAATTGTTTTTTCTCTATTCAGTTACAACATCTTTTTTCTATTCTAGAAGGAGACAGTCACTTGGACAGATCACGTCATTTAACTCCTTTGGCTTTACAAGAACTCCAGCTTGTGGAAGAGCAACTTCAAAAGGCTCAGTTACATTATATCCTTCCCGATGTTCCCCTTTCCCTTTGTTTATTTCATACTTTACATTCTCCTACAGGAATGATTCATCAGACCAATCAGCCGCTAGAATGAATCTTTTTGTCCAATAAAACATCTAAACGCTTGGCTACTTATATCGATCGTTTAGCTGAACTGATCATCAAAGTACGGCATCACTGTCGACAACTTTGGGGAGGAGATCCTTCCTTAATTATCTCTCAATTCACTCATAGTCAGATCATTTATCTTCTTGCAACTTCTGATTCTTGGCAAGAAGCTTCATCAATCTTGATTTACAGTTTATCCTTATCCCTCGGTGCAACAGGGAGAATTGTTTGCTATTCTCATGGTCTTACTTGATTTCCCTACTACTGGTTGTAATATTGTTAGTGATTCTCAATATGCCGTTTATGTTACTTCTTATATTTCTCAGGCCACTTTACCTCTTTGTGCTACTTCTCTTCAAAAACTCTTTTCCTTGTTATTTTCTACTTTGAGCCAACGTCGAGCTCCTTTATTCATCACTCATCTTCGTTCTCATTCTCAACTGCCTGGACCATTAGTTCATGGAAACACTCAGATTGATTCACTTCTAATTGGCCACTTGCAGGCTGCAGAACAAGAACATGCTCTACATCACACTAATAGTTCTGGCCTTCAACGACGGTTTCATTTAACTCGTAAATAAGCTCGTTCTCTTATTTGAGCTAGTCCTTTCTGTGCTCCTTTGAGCATTCCATCCTTCCATCCTGGAGTTAACCCGAGAGGTACTCAAGTTAATCAAATTTGGCAAATGGATGTTATACATATTCCTTCTTTTGGACGATTAAAGTATGTTCATCATACCATTGATACTTTTTCTCATTTTCAATGGGCCACTCCGTTGCCATCTGAGAAAGCTGATTCTGTTATTACACATCTCTTAGCTTGTTTTGCCATTATGGGCATTCCTTTTATACTTAAAACTGATAATGTCCCTGCCTATGTCTCTCATAAATTACAAGTTTTCTTACAGCAATACAATATTCAACATATCACCGGGATCCCGGGCAACAGTCAAGGTCAAGCCATCATTGAGCACGCAAATTTAACTTTAAAAACTCAACTATTAAAACAAAAAGGGGGAAATGAGCCCCCCCCAAAAAAACCAGATTTTTTTGAAGGTTAACCTTTCTACCTTAATTTTTTTGATTTTGAAGGTTCTTTTTACCTTAATTATGTTTTGAATCAATGGAGACAATTGCAAGACTCCGCTGTCGTAACCCATCTTTCCTCACCTCCCTTGGTGATAGTCCCCGCTGACAATTTAAAGATTTGGTATCCTAATGAAGAAGGTAAGTATGTTCAAGGGCAAGTTCTAAAACAGGGACGGGGCTATGCTCTTGTCCTTACAGGGAGCGGACCTGAGTGGTTTCCTACAAGATGATTGAAACCCTGTTGAAAAGAAAACTGGATTCAGCATGCATTTCTTCCTTTGTTGGATGTGCCTTGGCGGGGGACTTATTTCCCTTAGTGAGGCTTTGTATGAATATTGCACTTATATTCCCTTTCCACCCTTGTATCAGGGAGTCGCCTGGGGAGAGGCGGAAATTAAGGTTTTCACCAATGACACTACTTGAATGCCGTCCCCCTATATAGACAAGGACAATATAGAACGGGAAATGGAAATTATAAACAACACATACCAATTTGGAGTGGAAGAACTTCCAATATGCATGGGAAATAGTTCTCATTGTCTCCAAAAATCGTATGAAGCCTGGGTTGTTCGCTATAATCATAGTTATGTGGCTGCTAATACTGTTATTATAATCATACTGTATATAGTAATGAAACTATTCCTAGTTCTTTACCTTTTTGTCCTATTCCAGAGGTTTCTCCTAATATTGAGGTGCTGGAGTGGCAACTATGTCGGGGAAATAAAACCCGGATTTTATTAGAATACAATGGGATGCAAATAACTGATTGAAGTGTGCACGGTGATTTTCAAACAAAATTTAGTCACATACCTTTGAAATGACACCGGGTAAATAAAAGTATTACTGCTAACAATAATGAAACCTTGGTATGGTGTGAAGGAGGCCTAAGTACAGAGTCATCTTTGGAAGTTGTTAGCTGCAGGCGATGCCATTAGCACTTTTGTGGGGAATATGTCTCTTAATCTTTCTAACCCAACTAATTCCTTTCATATTCAGTTATATTGGAATACCTCTCGATATATTATTGTTTGTGTCCGTAAGCCCTACCTATTATTAGCAGGGAATTTGACATGGGATAATAATACGGGAATTGTTAATTATACAAATACGTGTACATTTTTGTCTTGCCTCAATCATTCTTGGTGGCACAACTTTGCTGGGGATATTTATATCCTCAGGGCTTGTAAGGAAATTTGGCTACCTGTTAATCTTACACAACCGTGGGGGGCATCACCTCTTGAAACTTATATTTGGACTTCTCTTCAGTGAACCCGCCGTGCCCTTGGACTTATAATTGCCTCGGTGATGAGTCTTGTTGCCATTGCCTCCACTGCGGCTGTAGCAGGGCTCGCTCTTCATCAAAGCATACAAAATGCTGAATTTGTGCAGCAATGGCATGAACAATCTCACCGGTTATGGCTTCAACAACGAAACATTGATTCTCAACTTGCTGAAAGATTGGACAACATGGAGCAAGCATTGACATGGCTTGGAGATCAGCTCACTGTACTCAGTACTCGGGTAACATTACAATGTGATTGGAATGCCACTCAATTTTGTGTAACGCCTGTGCCTTTTAACATCTCTCAAAATTGGACTGTAATCCGAAAATTATTAATTGGCCATAAAAATATTAGTTTGGACATTCAAGAGCTCACTCAGAACATTTCCGAAGCATTTTGACAACAATTACATGTGCTGTCTGGAACTGTAACCTTGCAGGAGCTGGGGCAGCGCCTTGCTGCCTTTAACCCATGGACTCAGATAAAGACATGGATTTCTACAATCTCTGGAAGTATATTGCTTTGGGCACTTGGTTTGGGTCTACTTCTTTTGGTGATTCGATGCTCCCTCCGTCGCCACCAAAAACAAAAGAAAACACAGGAACAAATATGGGCTACCTTTTTAGGATTGAGGCAAAACAAAATTAAAAGGGGGGAAATGCAGGGGCCTTTGAAAACAGTATGCTGAGAATAGATAGGGCTCAAGGACAGTATCTCCAACTGAACTTTTAATGAACTCCCGTAGGTGCCAAGAAGGCGGGTAGATAAGAAAGAATATAGAAACAAGGTACTGAGTAGAAGGTTACATGTGGGAAAAGGAAGTTTGTTTTGCATTGCATTCTTTCTGCTGACGTGAGGTTTATGGAGTATAAATAAAGTGAGGCGGAGGCTCTGAGTGCGGCCGCCATGTTCTCTGTGTGTCTTTGTCTTTGTGTGTGTTCTTTCATTCTCCACCACCCCCGGTGCGGCCCCCAACACACTATCATATCATCTGCAAACAGAGATTTTTGTTTTTCTTTTTTATGAAATGTTTTGCCTCTAGCTGATTTATCTTTTTTGGTTTACTTTTTTTTGGTCTGGGGGCTAATATATATGGTAGAATGTTGAATAGTAGTGGAGATAGTGGACCTCCTTGCTTTGCTCTTCATCTTAGCAAACTACTTCTAATGTTTTTATTCCATAACATAATTGCCTTAGAGCTAAAATATTCTTTATTTTCTTGAGGTTTCTGTTATTCATAAAGGAGTATTAAATTTGTCAGAGTCTTTTTAGTATATACAGAAATATTTATATGATTTTATAATTTAATATATTATCATAGTTCATTATTTCCTAATATTTAACAAAATTTACATCACTGGAATAAATTCTATCTGATCATGTGTATTATTTTATCTTCTTAATGTTGTGTTGTATTCAACCTTTTAATATTTTAGCTAGTATTTTGTATTAATGTTCACAAATATGTTTCTATATTTATCAGATTTTGTTATCAATGTTAACTCAATGAAAAAAAGTCTGATTTATTAACAATTGTCTTAGCTAGCATTACAATACTGTATAAATACTTACATTTATAAAGTATTAGCTCTATCTGGTCTTTGTAGGTTTGGTAGAATTTTACTTTGGAAATATCTGGGTATTTTCCTGGTAAAAGAGGTTGAAGTTACTTAATTACTTTCTCTATCTCATCTAAGAAAATCAGTCTGTTTATGCTTTCCAATGGGATTAATTTTGAAAATCTGTATTTCCACAGGAAATTATCTGCTTCAATTATATTTTCAAATGTATTTGCATGGAGTGAATGTGAGTAGTCTCTTATGATTTTTAAAATTTCTTCTGTCTCAATGGTTCTTTCTTTCTTCTTCATTCTTAGTTCATACTTCACTTTTCTCAATGTCCCTTACTTAATTATCATTTGAGTTTAGTCTTTCATATGCATTTTGAAATTTCATTTTTTCTGATATATATATTATTTCAAACAATTTTATTCTTTTAAGTTATTATTATTATTATTTTTAGAGACAAGGTCTCACTATGTTGCCTAGGCTGATATCAAACTCATGAGTTCAAGTGAACCTCTAGCTTCAGCTTCCCTAAGTGCTGGGATTACAGGCATAAACTATCATGCGTGGCCAATTATTTTTTATTTTTCATTTTTACTTGCCAATTATGTTTCTAGTTTTAACATTTTGTATTCAATATAGTCCTGTTGATCAATACTTTTAGAAATACATCTATTCAATTTGGAGTATTGCCTTACATTTTCTTTTGCTTTTCAGTTGTTATATCAGGAAAACTGGGAGGAGTTAAGGTTTTTGGGGTTTTCTTGCTCGATTTTGGAGGAATAACTCTCAATAAGATTTGATGATCAACTGACCATCAGAACGAAGGGAAGGAGGAAGAAAAGAGTATACTTCTGGCTTTAGCAAATCGATGGTTGGGCTGGTTTTTATTGTAATGAGGAAGACTGAAGGAGAAGTACATTTTAGGATGAAGATTCAGTTATGGTTACGTCAACTTTGAGATATTTAGTATGTATCCATTTGGAGATGTAAGTTTGACTGTTGGTTTTCTTATTCTGAAATTCCGGGACAGGATTAATCATGGAGTTTTCTGTTTCTTTCTTTTTTGTTTTGGGGGGGACAAAGTTTCGTTCTTGTTGCCCAGGCTGGAGTGCAATGGCGTGATCTCAGCTCACTGCAATGTCCGCCTCCTGGGTTCAAGTGATTCTCCTGCCTCAGCCTCCTGAGTAGATGGGATTATAGGCGCCCGCCACAACACCTGGCAAATTTTTGTATTTTTAGTAGAGACGGGGTTTCACCGTGTTAGTTAGGCTGGTCTCGACTCCCGACCTCAGGTGATCTACCCACCTTGGCCTCCCAAACTGTTGTGACTACAGGCGTGAGCCACTGCACCCAGCCTAAACATGGAGTTACCTTGTTATATGGTTTTATCATTGATCTTTGGGCTCTTGTAAAGTTTACTAAAACTTAAAATATTCAGGAGAAATGTTCACATTTGAGTGTCTTTCCCTAGGTCAGTACTTCATCTTTCTCTTATGAGTCATGTTCCTTTATTTTATCACCTTCTTACAGCACTAGGTTTCTCAGGAGCCATCATGCCTCTTCTTTACATCTTATTTATGTTTAACTTAAGCAGTTTTGTCCCAACTAAGATGAGTTCAGCTGGAATTACATATACCTATGTACTGCTTTCTGAGACTGTTTTAACTATCCTGTGCCATCTATACTTCAATCTAGGAGGGAATGCAGCCAGTCATTATGAGGAAGTACATGAATTCTGATGACTCCCTAATTTTCCAAAAGACCCTAGAGGCTCTATTTCTGTCAGAGTCAGGTACCATTTTTCATTTCCATCACTTAACAAGACTCTCTCTGACAGCTTTGTGTACTTTCACCCCCATCTTGTGTGGTGGTACAAAAATGTACAAAGGTTCCACCATCTTGTAACCTTCCATTTTTAAAAATTCTCATCGCTGAGTCAAAAAGGGGAAAAAATGATGCCCTTAAGCCTAATTATGTACACATTTGATAACGAAGTCAGAACTGTGACAATTTTGTTTACTCAGATTACTGCTTCTGAGGTTGGGCTACAGATATGTTAGAAATAGTTCTTTTCTTTGCTGTCACATTTTGAGGTTTATGGTGTTATGCTCAGACCGTTTGTTCCCCAAAGAAGACCACCAGAGTCCAGAGTCAAAGCCAAGCGGCAAGGATCTTTACTACAAGTTCGAACTTGGTCCCTCCATTCCACAGCATACAAGAGGGCCTCGAACAATGGGAGTGCTTGCCCTTTATAGCCCGATGTAAACAGGATATGCAAAGTTACAGGGAACAAGGTAATTCTCTCGGTTACAGCATTACAATTGGTTAACATTATACATTTAGCATTCCTTATCGGAGATCTCCCAGGTGATGTTTTTCTGAAGTTTGAAAGAAATATGGAGGAATGTGATTGTGCTGGGCTCAGGAAGTTGGGAGATATATGGGGGATGTGCCTCGTTCCTTTCAATGGTATTAAGTTAAACTTCCTGTGTTTTAATACTAGTGAATTTTTGTCTTAGAATATTAAATTTACTTGTTGTTGTACATTGAAGTAGAAAGATGGTTTCATCTGGCATCACTCTACTGTCTGGATATCGAAGTCCTAAATTAATAGTTTACATGATGAATAGTTTACTAGAAGTCAGCTGCAAGGGTCTAAAGGACTCAATAATAAAAATATAGAGGCAATAGGTTAGGCCACTTTTCTCTTTCTGAAAAATAATTATGAAAGTATAAAGAAGACATAAATGTTGAAGAAAGAAACATAGCAAGTTCAAATACTTTTTGTTTTAACATTGGAAAGACATGTGCATGCTGCAGATTTGAAGATAAAAGAGAAGGTGATTTTTAACATAACTGTAAAAGTCACTTATATCATGGTCATTGATTTTTTAGCCTTTCACAATGAGCATAACTTATTTTTAAAGTCTTTCGTGAGAATCAATGCACCAATATCTACAAAGCCACTATAAAACTAAAAAGTTGTGGGTTTTTTTTTTTTAATTTTATTTTTTTCCTGTGAATTTGTCTTATTTCCATGCATTCTTAACTATTTGGCTGTTCCTGGGAGGTTTGCAGTCTTTACTTTAGAAGTAAAGACTGATTATAATAAATAAAGCAGGTTCTGAAGGACTTATGGCTGTTCCAAAAAACCTTCAGTGGGCAGACGTTATTTGTTGCTTGAAGAATTTTAGTGTAGGAAAAAAAAATGAGCCCAAACAATGAAAACAAAAAACACTTTCTAATGCAGAGATGGCAAATGTATAGCAGGATGTGCTCATTCTGCTCTCTCTGCCTGTGATACTCCTCATCAGCTGATCGCAGCTCTTTCTTATGCTGAATAGAGCTGTGATCTCAGAATTCGTCTTGATTCAGCCATCTATTATCTTTTCCCACTAACAATTGAGTTGAATCAATAATTAAAATGGAAGTGAAATTTCCAGTCTTGCTTGAGATGAGTGGTTCTCAGTCTAGTCTGTGTGCTGGAGGCACCTGACAATCACCTAAAAACCATCTCTGCCTGTGCCCCATCACAGAGATTCTGATTTCCTTGTTCTTAGATGTGGCCAGAGTATCACTACATTTCAGAACTCCCTGTGTGATTTTAAAATGCAGCCTGAAAAATCCTGATGGGTACTTCTTTGGAAAACACAGGATGATTGTTCAGTCTGTGCTGACCTTCATTAGGGAACTGTTATTCCTGCTGCTACTGCCACAGCAGCTGCTTCTGTAATGCAAATACTTTACTCTTCTCAGGAGCCCTGTTTCCTGCCAGCAACTGTGAGGCTGCTGGAACTGACATGAGGAAGCCAGGATGACATGAGGGCCATCCTGGTTGTGGGCCACTTAAAGAAAACCTTCTTCCTGCCTGGCCTTTGTTTGTAAAGTTAGATTTTTACATTAATTGGTCTTTCTTGGTGTCTTTTTACATACAGTCAATTCAGGAAGCTTGCAAAAAAAAAAACAGTTAAAGTAGGGATACAACCTAGTCTGTTCCCTTCATTTTCAAAAAAATACATTGAAGGTCAGAGTAATCAATAATTAGTCATAGGTAACAAATCTGATAGTGGTAGAGCTCAATTGAGAATTCAGGTCTCCTTTTTCTAACTCCCATGATGGTGGTGGTTTCCTGGGTGAAATATTTCTTAAAGCCTTGGCCTTCATCGTTTACCTGCAATTGTTAAAAACAAAAACATAGGCCACTATTATTATAGTCTGATGCAATCCTCAGAAAAATAGTAACAAACACCACTTACTAACTAATCAGGAATATCCTAAAAAGCACATTTATCCATCAGCAGGGCCCCTCCTCCAACCCCAAATACTTAACGATTTGCCATACTAATGAGAAGCAATGTTTTGCCAAAGCCTTCCTTTCTCATTTTTAATGACTTACTGAGATGTTTTCTTTAGAACTTTGACAAACTACACTGAACTTGTGAGCTCACTGATACACAGTCCTCATTTTCAGAATACATTGTCTCATGCTACTAAATAATTCACCCTGGAATGTAATGATACTCTAGCTAATAATTGGCTAGATAAATTTAGCAAAAACTAGGGATGTAATAGATCTGAAATAAAATAAAAGACAACATAAAATAAAAATAAACCCAAACCTAGGGAACCAATGGGAATAGCACAATTTAAACTTGGATTTTACTAGTATTCAGATTAGAATTCTCTTTTTATGAAAACCCAAAACATTGAAAGAAATACCATAGAATAATGAATTAATTTTTACAAACTATATCAGAAAAAATACTACTATAGTAAGACTTCCTTTATGACATAACTTACTACTATACAGAATCATATCGCCAAGGTCAAATTATATTCAGACATTAATATTGACATTAAAAACATTTGGCAAAAAACAATCAACGCATGAGGCATTAACAAATGTTAATCTACTCCAAGATTATCACATTAAAATTGTTGTTGTAAGTAAGTATGCTGCAAATAAGTATGTTTTCTGCACAAGTCTAAAATTCTTGTTTAAATCAGTTAACAACAATTTTATAGCAGAAATATTAACACTAAAATGAAAATCTTTACTATTCTTCAGGTGCTTTGAACCTAGATTTAGGCCTATCCATTCAGTATTGCGAATAGGCAGACTGAATAAGAAAATATGCATAGAGTGCTTAATTCAGAGACCAGCAAATAACATGTAATTGTGACAATAGTATACATGATATCAAAGCACCTTCCTTGGATATTTATTTTAATGAAAATCTGTAGACAAATTGGTAAAGAAGTAAAACAGGTGATTAAAATTGGAAATAAAATAATTATTTTAAAAAACTTTTATGTATAGGAGGTAGTATGGTCTACTCAATGGAAAAGCTCAGTTCTCTCATTAGCTAGCTATGTAACCTTAAGCAAAGCTTATCATCTGGGAAGTATGTGTGCTTTATCAAAGATGTAACCTTCAAGTAAACCAGTCTAATGTGGTATAGATTGTCAAGACAAATAGCCTTCCTGCCTCCAAATATCATAAATTCAGTCATCTAAGCATCTGGTATTTCAAAATGATGTGCCCTATTCTTTGAGTTAAACTTGGTTTTGGCCTTGGTAGCCTTTCTTGGAAACAAAAAGGTCTCTACATAAACAATAAATTCAATGGGTACATAGAAAGCTAGTACTGACATCTGGATAGAAGAGTTCTTGAAAGAGACAGAATGAATGTATTATGCCTGCAAAGAAGTAAACAATGTCTAAAAAGAGACAGATTTTATGTTTAAAATAAGATGGACAAGAAGAAGACATCTAAAAGGTTTTAATCCAATTTTCTGAGGACACCTTTATTTGTCAGAGATCAGTTTTGCTTGGGGTGAAGAAAGTTTTCTTCATTTTTTAAAAAAATTTTGGTATGTTCTAGAATTAAGCAGAAGTCAGATTGTATTCTGAATATGTTATTTGAATATGAGATATGCAAATATATTAATTTAATTAAAATGTACTGACTTTAAAATTAAAACAGCTATATTTCATCTAAAGGAAAGGCATTGTAAAAAGGAAATAAAGCATATAAATACATGTGGGCAGATTAAAAATAGTAAAAATAGAGATAAAGGATTTCAGGAGATGAAGGATTTCAGGAGATCTTTTGCTGTAACACTGCCAGGTTTTTTGAAACACTCCTCCTTACCTTAAATGAACATGTTTCTATGCTTTGCCAATCTGTAAAAGTAGTAACATTGCCACAAATAAAAGTAATACAGTGACCTCTAAAAAGAAGCTGAAACTTGTGATGACCAAGTCGATCAAACAAAAAACTTCACCAACAGAAGAATGTGAGGTAGAGATGTAGAATGTAGCATTTGTCCCACTTTTGAAATGTTGAGAAGTACAGTAAATGATATACTACTCCCAAAATAGGAGGTCATTATCCTTAGCAAACTAATGCAAGAACAGAAAACCAAATACCATGTGTTCTCACTTATAAGTGGGAGCTGAATGATGAGAACACATAGACACAGGGTGGGGAACAACACACACTGGGGCCAGTCACAGGGCAGCGGGGTAGAAAGAGGAAGAGGATCAGGAAGAATAGGCAATGGGTCCTGGGCTTAATACCTGGGTGATGGGATGATCTCTGCATCAAACCACCATGGCACATGTTTACCTATATAACAAGCTTGAACATCCTGCACATGTATCCCTGAATTTAAAATTAAGAATCAGTAAGTTTACATCAAAATAAATTCCTTCTATATATGCTCACTGTGAGGTCTACATAAGTAACTATATATAAATCACATCGTTTTGGAATTACCACATAGGAAGTGGCAAATATAATTTTATGTTTCCTAGTTGAAAAAACAATCAGCTCTGCCATTATTTAGCTGTATAATGTTAAGCAGGGGTTCTCATTTGAGGAAATGTGTGCTTTAAACATGACATAAAAACTCAAAATGATGTAGCCTCTCTCCATGACCTCTCACTCCAACAACCTAGTCAAATGCTAATCTTTGATATTCAGCCCCATAATTAGAAAATTCTTCTCTAGCCTAGGGGTCAGTTTCAGTTATTTTGAAATAAAGCTAAAATAGTGGGTGTTCGAGTATCAAGGATATAAGGATATTTTGTATCTACATCTGGAGCCTGCCTAAGGCCAACTTGACCTGTCAAGAATGCCTGTTCTCTTCTCTCTCTCCTTGAACATTCCAGGTGCTGCAGTAGTTTGCTTTGCTCCTTTGCCGCTTTTCAAATCTATTCATCACCTCTGACAATGGGGTGCAATAAGAATACATTGTTTCCTTATTTGATTCCGTGTATGTCCCCACAATTGCAAATTTCTGCATGAAGAGGCACTCAAGCCACCATTCTAAATTACAGGTTGGCACTTGCATAAATTGAATTTGTAAGCAGAAGCCATTTGCTTGTAGGTTTCTTTGCTTTTAGATTTTATGTAATTACAAACACATATTCATGGTTACTTTATTGCCACTACCAGAAGGGCACAGCATGATGGTGCAGCTAACTACAGAAAGTATAAAGTGAATCTCGATAATCAGTGGGTCCCAAGGTATGAGAACCTTCTCGTCTGGTCTTTTAAGTCATCAGATCCCAATGGATGTTTAGTGTCAGCAAAGTCAATGCACCTGTTCATGCTACATCTGCCTCTGTGAGGAGACGGCTGAAGGGCATTCTTATTTAGGCAAAATGGTCTAGGCTCTTATTAAAGTTCAGGCACCTGAGCGTGCTACCTCAGTACTCAATTACCTTAAAGCTTTCTAATTTCATCCACACTCCCATCATCGAAATAAAATTGTTTACACATTGGCCACGGAGTTTTACTAATAAGGAGTCTGCTGACCATCTGAAAGGAGCAACAGTACTTGCCTGCTACTTCAAGCCCAGGAAAAGCCGAGATGAGAAAGTTATCACCCAGGATTTTACTCTAGCTACAGAAGAGCCCCATTAAACGCTGGCCTGTGTATGGTTTAAATAGCCATAACAAACCATAACAAGCCACATTCTGATCATGTTCTAGAAAGGAGTCAGCTGGAGTCTTCAATACTGGGACAAGGAATAGAAGTAAAGTAGGGCAGCTTCTGCACATCAGAAAAGCTTCTGGAAGCTGACAGCAGCTAGAGACTGGGCGTGTTAGATGAGTTGGGAGTAGGTGATGGAGCATGGAAAATATAAAATATTCAATGCAGGTAAGACCAATTTTACTTTATTCTCTAGATTTATGTTTTATTTTATCTAATAGCTATTTACTTCTGAAAGAAAAAAACACACTAGAAACAATCACAAATTCTACTGTTAGAAGATTAAAACAATGTTCATGTGTATGCAGTAGACTTGTGTAGCTACCAAATGCCCTTGTAGAATAATACTTGATGACAAAACATATCCATGATATATTCTTTCATCAAAAATGCAGGTTAAGAGTCAATATAATACTTTTGTACATATAACATAATTGTGTAAAAATCTTAAAATAATATGTGGGAAATAGCACAGATACTTTTAATTGTGAGATTATATGTTATTTTGTTCTTATTTGGACTCAAAGAACTTTTGGTTTAAAGAAATAAACTCTCTTTTATCGCTGTTTTTGCTTTAACTGGTATATCAATTTTCCTCTAGGAACTCACAATATTGTAGGGGAATCTGACAAATAAACATTATATATATATGTTATATATTTATTATATATATGTTATATAAAATATATATATTATAATAATAGGGCAAGGGCAATAACAGAATCAAGAAAATGTGCTCTTCCAGAGAAGAGAATAACTGGATAGGGGGGTCAGAAATCGATTCACCTAGGAAGTGACATTCAAATCGAAATAAATACAGATGTGCTTTGAAAAAGTTAATATATTTATATTAACAAAGTATTTAATATACTCCATTCTGAAGAAAGATCCTTCTGGTGGTCCTCTTCTGAATAAGACACAAATAATTAATAAGTAATTAAAATAACCAATCTTATTCAAGTTTAGTGCTGTAATTCATTAGTCAATTTACAGCGTCCATGTTAATATTATATTTAAATGTGAAGATGAATTGTCAGGCAATAATAACATGCTATCTGAAACGAAAAATGTAATATTACTTCAGCAAATTAAAATGGTGATATGTGTCAGGTTTATTCTAGAATACATTAATATAGGTGTAAGGTGACAGAACAAATAGGTCGATAGAGATTTTATTTAATAAAATCAGGATTAAAAAGACCTGAAAACTTCAAATGGCATTCAAAAGGAGCTGTTTAAAGATTGTTTCTTCCTAGTCCTATTATTTATTTATTTTGTATATATATAAATAAATATACGTGTGTATATATATGACATACTGATACTGAAATTACTATTTAAAAGTAACACATGCTTATAATGAAAATGTCAAAAAAAATGAGCATAAGATAAATTTTTAAAACCCTGTGATATTTGCTGTCTGCTCCTTGGAGATAACCACTATTGATAGTTTTTTTTTTTTTTTTTTTCATAATTCTCAGGAATTTTCTATGGATATGCATGCACAAACACAGAAGTGTGTGCACACACACAGACACACACACACACCGAAACACAGGCACACATGCACAAATTCATCTAACAAAAAAGAATTATATAATACATACTGTTATGCAACAGTTGTTGACAGTTAACAATTGCTTAACAGGAAAGAATTACAGAACACATTCTATAACCATCCTAATTAGATTGACCTGTTATTTTTTTTTAAGAGCAGCCTTATATGAATGTGCCATGACACACTTCACCTAGTTTTCATGTGGCTTGTGCCTTGCTCCTGTAGTCATACTTCAAATGTCACCTCCTCAAAGTTTGTTCTTGACCACGCTAATATAAGCCACCCAGTTCCATCAGCACTCTTCTTAGTTTTGCTTTCTTTTATAGTATGGGCTACAATCTGAATTTGTATATGAATATGTATATAAATATGTATATTTGTTACTCATTCACATGTATGACCCCACTAGAGTGTAAGCTTTTATCTTGTTCATGGTGGGTTACCAAACCTAGAACTAAGCCTGGCACATAGTGATCAATAATTACTTAGTAAGCAAACAATCAAATGTAATTAGTCACTTTTTGGTAAATACTTTTTCTAGTTACCCCAGGATTACAAGTAATATGGAATTAAAATTCCTTTAAAATATCTATATTTCAAATATGTATGTAAAAATCCCCAGGACTCAATTGACTGGATTAAAGATTATGTACATTTGAAAATGTTGATAACATTTTATATGTGAACATATAACATTCACAGCTATATATACTATCAAGAGAAGATAAGAGGGGTTATTCCTTGGTACCCTGGTTAAAATGTATGGTCATCAAATGACTTAATTTTTGCCTGTCTGATAACTAAAAAATGATAGCTCATTGATTTTTGTATCTTCATTGCATTTATTATGAAGCTACACATCTTTTCATATTTTTATTCAGTTTTTGTGACCTGCATATTTGTATACTTTGACTATTTCTCTTTTGAGTTATTATTCTTTTTCTTAGTAATTTGAAAGAGCTATTTGTCCATTAAAGAAATTCTCCCTTAGTTAGCCATGTGAATTAATTAATTTTTCTAGATTTTCTTTTGCATTTGAAAATTTCTTATAATTCCACACAGGTGATTAAAATTTATGTATGCAAAATTATCAATGCCTTCTATGTTATTATACATTTTCTCTTTTTTGTCTTAAATTATTTCATGAGAGTCAAACTAGGTCCTGAAATTATCGTATAGGAATGATACATGTGAATTATGAACAAGTCCAGAAATAATAAACATCAGAGTGACAATGTACAAATTAAAATGAAATAAAATAGGAGTTATAAGACCTTGGAAGAATTATTTCTCCTTATATTTAAAATAACCCCTTTGTTTTTTGAGAGGGGCTTAGAATTAAGGAAATAAAATTTGATAGTATTTAAAATTTAGTTCATATTTTACAAATGAAATTACCTATAATGTTGTTTTAAAAAGTATTACTGTTTCTTTAAAAAAATTATAAGAAAAAGAACTTTAAAACCTGGATTTTTTTTTTTTTTTGGAGAATTCATGTGCCTTAGAGATGGTACAGTTATGCACTCAGAACAGTTTTAAGCAAGTAGCTTATTTATATCCCAAGTTAATCCACAAAGGATTTAGAATGGCTTATAAAAACACAACCAACAATATGGTAAAACATAAATAAAATATCAGGACCAGGGAAAATATAAATCAGAAGAAGTGGAACAGACCAAGGGGAAAAGAGAACACAGATAAGCGAACATAAGGTCCAAAGAGGATGCTATAATTGAGACATAAATTTGTGTCTGATATCCCTAGAAGTCAAAGAAACAGAAATGTTAGTTAATGCAGTTCTCATTATCTATGAGGAGTAAACGGTCCAGGTCTTTAGAGAAGCAAAGGTATTCCTAGACTATGTTTTTAAACCTATTTCTTACATAAGTAAGCAATACCTGATTTTTGACTTGCAACTTAAAAATGTAAATGGGAAAAAAGTCATTTGTCACACACGAAGTTGTCTCCCATATTAGTTTAAAAGTTTATTGTTTCCTTTATAGCTATGACATGGCATATTACCTCTCACATTGCCTATTCATCTATCCTTTCTTGTTTTTGTTTATCTCTCCCAGAGGGCTAGGTACTGCCCAGCCTCACAGAGCTCATAGGCTAGTAAGGGACACAGAGACCCCAAGGATAATTCAGGCCTGAGAAGTACTTACGGGGAGGTTGGAGTTCAAACAGAACTGTTAGATTTTGCTTGCTAAATGGGACTGATTGTAACCGAACTTCAAAGAATTAGTAAAAATCATACCAGGAGAAAAAATGGGCAAAGGTCATTTTTATGCTGTAAGATTATAAAATGAAGGTAACATTGTTGCACATCGAAAGCATCCACATTCAAATAGTTTGGTTTTGATCCAATAGGTAGAATTAGTATATTCTATACGTTTTCTCATATGCAATAGGCTCGCAATATTTCCAGAAGATAATCTTGGATAAATTGAATTAATAATGCTAAATAGAAAATTGCAGCATATAAAGTTCTATTTTCATAAAAGTGTCTCTATTTTGATTGCTTTTCCACTGTGAGATTTACAAACTGATGGTGAAGAGCTGGATGATCCAGATCTAGAAGACCCCTAAAGAAACCCTCCACCAACTATTGGCCATATTGCCAATTTCATTGTCTTCATTACAATTATGAACTGAAGTTCTGTTGAGTTGTTGATTGTCTCCTACATAATCACACTTAACTAAGGCAGAAATTTACAACAGTTCTCAACCTAGTTCAATAAATATATGTTGACCAAATAGACGAATTCACAGGTCCAGGACATAAACTTAAGAAGACAATTTTAAAAAGAGAAAGGAGACAATGTCAGAACTCAGCATAGGAACGGGAGATGCCATGTCCCCTGTCAGGTACTTATCCCTAATATGTTATTATTATGGCTGCCATCTATAACTGCAGTGTAAGAGATTTAAAAGGTGTGCATACTTTTGCTACCTATTTAGATTCTCTGATTTTGCCTATGACTTATGTCTTAAAAGTCAGAGCAGTGAATTCTATTTCTGTGCTGGAGGAAACAATCAATGCTGGAACACTCTTTTCTCTGGCCCCTACAATTTCTGGGAGCAGATAACAAGAAAATGCAGATAAGCATGTGTTAGTTTGTTGAGAACAACCATGTATAAGAGGTAGCATGTTAATCTGGTGTTCACCAGTAGGGGGAAAAAGAAAAGAAAAACAAAAACCAAACTTTGTACCTAGAAGTCAGTTAAAAGTTGAAGCAATGGTCTCAATCAACTGTTTAGTAATGTAAGGAAGCTTCTATGAAGTCATGATTCATAAGTATTCAAGCAGAAATGAGACATCTGGTATGTGGACAAGGACTTTTCTCCAGTCCGAGAGTCCGGGCTACACCTGAGCTATAGTGTGTTCACAGGTTAGGGGTAAGTGACAAAAAGCAGATTAGCCTATTAATCTATTTGCAAATTAATTGTGGCTTAGGGCCAACCGGGCCTGGTTAATACACAGCAGCTCAGTGCACAAATTAATTAAAAACCATACGTTATTCACAAATTCATTCTTTGTATGTATCGCTTACTAGTATGAAAGATATACGAGTGTCATGATTAAAAACTCACCAACTTAGTACATGCTGGTATCTTTGGCTTCAGAAACCATAGGTAAGGATCTTGCAGCATCTTGCTAGTGATAGTTTTAATGCTTAACATCTCATAAGTCATTCTATGTAGGGAACAGCTCCCGGAGTCCTGGTAATTTTGAACATGTCCACATAGATTGTGTGGGAAAGGCTTGACAGCGTTGTAACCCAGTCTTTGCAGATTGCCTTATAATTTCTCTTGAGCACAGAAAAACAAGCCACCTGATGAGGAGTTGTCACAAGACCATGCTACTTCTCCTATCTTGGGGAAACCACCACGAGGCTGTTTCTAGTGCATCTCACTAGTTTCAGTTGAGCAACAGACTTTCTACCTTACCCTCCTTTAGGGTACAACTGCAGACTTTAAACTACTTGACTGTAGGTTACCATTGACTCTCCAGTGTTAGAGCTACTCAGCACCCATGCTGCCTGTCATACAACCTCTGTAATTTGGTGTGTTCATGTGGGACTAAGATGAAGGGAGTTGACAGCACATTGCTCTTGTTGTTGCTGTGTGTGAAAGTAATAAACTGTCTGAATTCATTTGGTCTTATTTTCTCCTACTGGCTGGATTGATGGAAGTGTGGGAAGGCAATTTAGCAGCTGTAGTCCTTGAGCCCCTGGTAGCCACCATGAAGCAGCCTCATGACTACTTCATTCCTTGATATTTTACACTCAGCACCTAGAATTACGTGGTTCCAGCCCCTTTCCCTTATGCCTGCTTGGACTTGATAACCAGGCTCTGAACTGTACACTTTTTGAATGTTGTGAAAATTAAACTAGATAACTGGATGCTCCAATATGCAATATACACCCCTGATGCACCCCCTTCCCACCTAGATATTATAAGATGGCCCTCTGACTTTGTGCTACACCTTAGAGAAAAGGTAGGAAAGCTTGTTGCAAAAAAAAAAAATCTTTCTTTGATATCAGAGTTACTGCCTGGAATAGTGGTACATATATGCATGGAGATAATTTATATTATTTTCCATCAGTCTCTTCTTGAATTTAATAAATTTGACTGCTATTGGGTTTTGTGTACATATAAATCATTGATAATTTAGTTTCTCTTACTTTGGTATCATAATGAAATGCACTATAATTTCAAAGATCTGCCTCTTCAAACAGCATAGTAGTTCTTATATATCTGTATAATTATTACAACGTGGGAGATTTACAAATTTACCACAGAGCTTAAATTATATAAAAGTATATCATATTTGTAAATACTAGAGCTTTAAAATTCTGTATTTTGATAATGTTCAAAGACTAACAATCTTCCTTAATAAATATTTCATTGTTCTTTTTAATTCACTGAGTGTGAAAAAAGTATATAAGGTGGCCATTTTGCAATCACTACATTTGTAGTTCACAGCAAAAGAAAGAAAAGGGCAGCAAATGATGCCAGACCGGCTGTCCTGGCAGCACCTTGACAGGTGTGAAAAAGGAATATAACAGGCACCTAAGATTGTTTATAGCTAAACCAAAATCACCATAGCAACCATTCTTCAAGAATATTATCAGGTGTTTTGTTAGAAAATATCTATGTCTCTTTATGATTAAAATAGTTATATGTGAATATGTAAATACAATAGAGATCGTAATTATATCATTATGCAAAATGGTTAAATAAATTACATTCATGAGCTATGATATTTAATCATTTTATAGTGTGTATATAAAATATGTAATTATATAACAATATTTTATACATGATAAAGCAGTATGTACTAAATACAGTATGATTCAAATATATATTTTATCTATAGATATGAGTGCATATGTATACAGTAAAGGCTATAGAAAACTTTCTAGCTATTGCTAGCTCTTAATTGTACTATCTTGGGAAGAGAATACTAAGAAGTGAGTGATTTTTTTCCATTTTTGTTTGGTTTTCTTTTCCAACTTTCTGCCAACACACATATATTATGCAAATTGGTCACAATTTTTTTTAAATATATGTAGAGATAATTATTTTCTCTTCTCTCCTCCCTTTCCTCTTCTTCCTTCTTTTCCTTTTTTTTCTTCTTCTTCCTTTTTTTATTTTTTTGGTATAGCATTTTATGAATTTTAACACATTCATAGAATCTGGTAAACACCTTCATCAAAAGAATACAGACCAACTCCAACGTCCCCTGAAATTCCCTCATTTTAACCCTTGTAGTCACATCCACTTCCTCCCTCTAATTTCCGGTAGCTGCAAATCTGTCTCCGTCCCTGTAGTTTTGCCATAGGTATTCTGGAAACGTATTTTTATCTTAAATGTTTTCCAATTGTTTTATATTAGATGTTTTCTTATTTTTTTTATCTTAAACATTCTTTCATTGTTTCAAATTAAGAAATTAAGTTTCTGAATAATTGTCTACCAAATGATTGTTTGCTAAGAAGTGATTCCTAGATTCAGAATTATTTATTCAATGATCATGCCCTTTAATTATTTCCTACATATTTCAAATTGCTTTTCAGGGATATTGCACCAACTTTGCCACTACAGTTAGTATATAAGGTTGTTCATCTAAGAAAATACTTTGCTATCATGGATTGAAAATATGATAGGTGAAAAATGACATTTGACTTACTTGATTTTTTTCATTACCAAGTTGTTGGATATTTTCTAAACACACTGTTAGTCACATGCATTTGTTTTTCTGTGAACATCCATAACCTTTGCTCATATTTTTGGGGATAGTAGTGATACTTTAAATTATTACTTTGCAGAAATTTTTAGAAAGTAAGCATATCAACTATTTTCCTGTTTTATTTGTGGAAAAATGCTTACCAGTTTATTTCTCTTTCTATTTTTAGAGTTTTGTTTTTAATATATTGAACCATTATATTTATGTTTAAGGGAAATATCCCCTACCTCAAAGTTAGTTGAATTCCATAATTTCTATGGGAGAGTAAAAGGTAGGTTGTTGAATTTCTTTCCCTTTGCTTTAGCTTTTATCTGCTTGGTTGTTTGTAGATCTGTATTTGACAGTAGGTTGAAGTGTCTGCTTATTCCTCTCTAATTCATTCTCTACGTTATTTTAATTTCTAGAACTGACAAGGAATACCATTCAGCAGCCTCTAATAGCCACGGTTAATTGCTTCACTTTCTCACCTCTATCTTTTCCTTGAAAAAATATTTTGTTTGTTTTGTTTTTTTTGTTTGTTTTGTTTTATAAACAGGCAGTGTGTTCTGGCCTAAATTATGGATAATGACTGGCTTAAGACATTCATGACATACTAGTAGCAGCATAGCTGAGTGACCCAGTCAAGGTTACCAGATCAAGTGTATGTCCAGTTAAAACTGAATCTAAGGTAAATAATGAACAATTTCAATGTCCCAAATATTGTACTGGACATACAGTACAAAATTATTCATAGTTTACCTAAAATTCAAATTTGATTGATATCCTTACATTTTTATTTGCAAAACCTGATGTGATCCTAGCCCTAGTTCTGGGCCAATGATATCTGGTAGAAAGTCTGTTGCAAGGATTTCCAGGAAGGCTTGTGCTTTCCTAAGAAAAAGATCAGATAGAAATAGTCCTACCTTTTGCCCATTCCTATTGAATGTAGATGCAATGCATGAAGGTTCAACAGCCATCTCATGATGGATGTTACCACCACAAGCATTAGAATCCAAACTACAAAATGAGTGGGTAGATTGCAAGCTACCTGAAGTCAGGTCTCTGACATCAGTGGCACTACAGCCTAATGCTTGATTTTTTTCTTTTACAAAGCAAAAAAACTCCTATTAAGTCAAACTACTGAAAGTTGGGTTTTCTTATATTTTAAACTTTATGCAGTCCTAAGAGCTACATTATGCTTGGAGACTCTTTCTATACCAAGGCTGCTTTACTTGTAATGATAATAAATACATTCTTCATACATTCTTTCTTTCAGCAATTACATTTTAAGCACTGACTTTATGCTCAGGAAGCACTGATTTGCTTACTATACAACTCAACTACCTATCTGCCAATTATTTTCCAAGATGGGGCAAAGTTTAGAAAGTTGTTGGAGTTACTAACATACTTTAAGTTCTTCAAAAATATTATGATATATAGCAGAGAGATGAATGCAGTATTTTCTGGGCTTGGGTCAAGGATCAGAGAATAGGTAATTCATAATGCATCTTGCTATCTTCATTCAGAGAGTTACGATAGTTTGTTGACATAAAATAATGCATATGTGGTCTTTGGTAATTTCTCAATCCAGTATCTTTGCTATTAAAAGCAATGAAAATTCTTCCTAGGTTCTGAGAATAGGCCATCAGTCATGATTTTTGGTATTGTGATTTTTTTATTACTCACCATTTTTCATGTCATCTCTCAATTTTCATAGCAACTCACAATAAACTGTCTCAGGAGCTACTAAGTAATACTATTTAAAACCTGAAATTCTTATTATTGGAACACTTGATGCAGTTGTCTTCTAGTCATTAATTGTTTGCTAATAAATTATGCATCTGTGTTTTAGTGAATGGAAACTCCTTCTAGAAATTGGAACATTTTTCTAGTGTTGCAGGCTTTGTACCCTATTGTGTATTGAGGGAAGAAGAGTAGAAATTTATAAATCTAGCATAACCAGTTAACTTTCATTCTAACCAGTAATTTTCTTTAAAAAAAATTATACTTTGGTTAATAGCTTAAAACACTGTAATTAAATTTTAGATTTTTCTTAAAAGTATATGATGTCTTAGTCCTTTCAGCTGCTGTAACAAAATACCACAGATTGGGTAGTTTATAAACAATGGAAATTTACTTTTCACCCTTCTATAGACTAGGAAATCCAAAATCAATGCACCAGCAGATTTGGTGCCTGCTGAAGACTGGTCTCCTGGTTCATGAATAATGCCTTCTCTGTGTGTTCTCATATGGTAGAAGGGGTGAGGGATCACTTAGCCCTCTTTTATAAAAGCACTAATATCATTCATAAGAACTCAACCACCATGACTTAATAACTTCCCAAAGGTCCCTTCTCTTAACATTATCACCTTGGGGGTGAGGATGTCAACATATAAATTTTAGGAGGAGCATCAATATTTAGACAATAGCAATTAGAGTGCCAACCACTCTAAAGACAGTCAATAAAATCTCCAGTAACTGAAAATATTAGTGGCATAGCACTAATATTTCTGATGTTTCTATCATGTTGGTTACCCAAAGAATTGGTTTCTGAAGAAACCAAATAATTGTGTCATGTTCTTGGCAATGGCAAAACTGCATTAGACTTTCAATGGCTACTCATTACAAAGTACACTTTTTGAAATGAGGTGACTCAGACTTTATTTGTTATAGTACTATGTATGGCATAAAAGCATAACCTAGGTTTAATAGGCTGATTAATAGCCCACCAAGATATCCAGGTCTGAAGTCCTGAGACCTATGAATATTACCTTATACAGCAACAGAGATTTGGCAGATATAGTTAAAACAAAGATCTTAAGATAGGAATATTAGTTTGGAATATCCAGGTGGACGTGATGTAATCACAGAGCCCCTTATAAGAGAAAAGCATGGAATCAAAGGGACAGAAGATGATTTGAAGGAAAAAACAGAAGGAGATTTGAGACACTACACTGCTGGCTTTGAAGAGGAAGGAAGGTGCTATAGTCCAAGGAATGCAAGGAATCCAGCTCTAAAAGCTGAAAAAGGCATAAAGGCTTATTCTTCTCTGTGGCCTCCAGATGGAGGGAGTGTGACCATGCTGACACCAGAGTCTTGTTTTGGTAAAACCCATTTCAGGCTTCCATACTTCCATAACTGTTAGACAATAAAATTGTGTTGCTTTAAGCCATTAAGTTTGTAGTAATTTGTTATAGCAGCAATAGGAAACTATTATATTAGGTGAAAATTATTTCTATTGTATTAGAATGTTTCAGGAAAAAAAATGAGTCCTGAGGGACAGAAAGTCTGTGTAACAAAAATGAATTACTAGGGTGAATATAGAAAACATGTACCAATGGGAATTAGGTCTAGATGTTAATTTAACAAACACTGTAGAACTTGAAGAAATAAAAAGGAATGGTGGTGAGAAATATATGACATTATGCATAAAACTATCTGGTATAAGGCTAGTCACATAAAGGCTTTTTAATCATCTTCTTTTTCCCCAATAAACATCCCATCACCATTTTTTAGTACCACCTCTTCATCTCTCAGTGTGCCTACGTATCCACTACAATATGGGTATTCAGGAAATGTTAGTCTCTTTGACTCTAGTTATAGATTCTGAATTTATTCTCCCGTTTTAAGTAGCATCTCTTAGTCTGAATTTGAAACAAATTGCTTAGGTAACCTTGGCTATGCTTTACACAAATCAATTGACATCCTGCTTATCACTGGTATTAATAGTTTGCACTAGCAGTTATTTCCAAGAGAAGTAGCATCATGGAAATTGGTGGTGTCAGTTTGTCAGAGATTTTCAGGTTGTTTGCTTTTTCATTGGATTTAAGTTCAGTATAAAGTGGGGAATGGTACCCGCCTGTAATCTTTGCAACAGTATATTCTAAAAGTTATGTTATGTGTTTCCCAAAATGTTGTTATAAATAACTCTCAAATTATAACTTTCTATCAGATAATTCAAGATCAAATGGGTGATGAGAAATTTTTACAGTAAAAGTATACCATGCCAACATCAGAGAAATGAAAGTGTCTTAAATACAAACACATTTAGCATTGACCATTCTGTGATTTTTCTGTAGTTCTCTGGGTATTGTATTTTATAATGTAATTCTAGGATGGTTTTATGATATTAAAATTTTTAATTTTTTCTGCAGAAGAATAATTTGGTTATTTCTTTTTAAATATATTTACCCTTGCTTTTTATGAATATGTGAAAAAGAATGGCATTCTTTCATTGTTTTTGTCATTTATTTTTGTTAAAACTCTAATTTTTTTTTGTTTTTGGTCATAAATAAGATTGAATATCTTTATGTCCCTGAAGAAAATGGGAACATTAGATATTTTTCAGTTGTTTCTATTACTAACAACTCATATCTCTGAAGAAAGCAATATTCATTTTGTTATGATAGTCTTATGAAGCTACTTCAAGTGACAGATTGTGAAAGCAAAATGGTATCAAAAATGTGGTTGGATGGGAGGTTTCAGATTATTAGGAATGTTTCTAACAGGGAGATAATTTGCTGATGGGATGAGAATGTCCACTGAGTCTACACAATTGTAAATTGATAAAACAATGGAATTATCTTGAATTTTTATTGCTTTATCTTAGATTGTATTTCACATGTTTATTTAACTTTGAAAAGAATATTGAAGAGAAGATCAAAGTATTGCAACACAGAATTTTTAAGATAAACAAATATCAATTCTTTCTAGCATCTCAGACTTGAAGAAGAGAAACTCTTACCAATGAGACATACCTTTCATTCCTTTCTGCAAATCTTTCTCAACTCTATTAGTTTCTCAAGCACTCCACAAAAATAGGCAAATTATTCTGTCTAATTCAGAGGACAAACAAATTACAATAGACAGGAGTTGTCTCCATTTTCCAGTTCCCTAATGTATTTCGCAGGAGTTACTATCATCTGCTCAATACTCCTTTCAGCCCATTCCTTACTAACTAACCCCTCCTACCCCGAACACATGGTCAGGCCACCACTACTGCTTTCAGACTCTGGCCATCCCCTAGACACGATGCTTATGTGAGGTGCAGAGTTTGGCCAGTAGGTCAGTCTTTCCTAGGAATTTCCACAGTATATTTGGTGGAAGAGATATCTATTTTTTGTTGTTGCAAAAATGTTTGCGATTATTTTTGTCTCTGACCATTATCCCTGCTTCATAGAGAAACTAAAGCTAGAGCATGGAATGAAACTACAGGAAGGAACAAACAGAAGAGAACAGGAAAATCCTAACTGCATTCGAGTCCCTGGTTTAAGTTCCTCTTAATTGAATGTCTTAGGCCATATTTGAATAATTATGATGAACAATTTCCATATCTGCTTTAAAGTGATGAACAAGATAGACAGGAAAACAGAGATCAGAGCAGGATTCATGAATGAATCCATTTTTTTTTTCATGGATTTCATTGGGAAAAGAGTGAATGTGTTTTGCTTTGAATGCATGACAAATATTAACCAGGATCGTGTTTATAATCTATATTGGAAAATATAGACTTTTGTGTGTGTGTGTGTGTGTGTGTGTGTTGTTTCCCTGGGGTAAATGTAGGGTATCAATTGTCGATATCTATGGGATACACTTCTCTTTTTCCTTTGGGAGCTTACCCCTTCAGTCTAAGCTCAGGGGAAGTTTTTGGAGATGACTTGCATCAATCATATTTCCTCACACTCTTGGGTGCAGTGACTAGCCTAGTGTTGTGATCTGAGCAAAGCCAGAATACTTGCCTAGGGGTTGGGAGCTAACAGGAATAAGGACACTTTTTCTTTTGAAAAACTATAATGTATAAATGCAGAGATTCTGGGGACCATTTTCCCCACCATATGAAGAAACTGAAATACAAGATAGAAAAAGTCCTGATACTTGTGCAAGGCTCTTCTTGCTAACCTTGAGGCCAGCTTTTTCACTTGCCTGTGCTTTGAATCCAAGAGATGATGATACATTCTCCATTAAGCCTTATCTCATTGAAATTGAATTTCTATCACTGTTATTCAAGATTTCTGAAAAATAAAACTACCAACACATGTGTCCTTCTATCTCTATCCACTCATTTTTACATTGTTTTAAGTATACTCAGATTAATTGCTTCACATTTCTAACATCTGAGACTTGGAGCATATCACTCCTTTCATCTACATTTCACTGTTTAAAAATACCTTCCATTTGCATTATGGAAAGTGTCAAAACATCTTAAGACACAATTTTAGTATCAAAATAGTAAGTTTAAAATGAAGTTTTATTTCTGATTCTTCTAGTTCCAAACTAATTTCTCCATGTTCTCATAGCTGCCCATTTCTTTCAAACTAGGACATGCAGACTGTATACTTCATTCCTCATCTTAATTTCTCATACCACCCCCAGAAACCGTATCTTTTTCACTTTTATTCAATTCCCTCTCAAAAATACTTCTCAACATTTTTTTTTTTTAATTTTAAGGTATGAGAAAACTGATTCTCAGATATAGTGTTGTTAGTAACAGCGGTGTTCTTAGATTAAAAGTGATCTAGTGGGGTGGGAGATGATGGAGAGAGGTTGGCCAACAGGTAGAAAGTTACAAATGGATAAGAGGAATAAATCTGGGTATTCCCTTGCACAGCAGGATGACTGGTTAACAGTAAGGACTTGTATATTACAGCATAGGTAGAAAAGAGGCTTTTGAATGTTCTCACCTCAAGAAAATGATAAATGCATGAGGTGATGGATAGACTAACTACCCTGATTTGAACTTTATATAATGTATGTGTATACTGAAACATCACATTGTATGCCATAGCACATACAATTTTATCAATGTTAAAATTTTTTAATGTAAAAAAAATCCAGCATATATGCATAGGCTGTTAAGATTTATGAGTAGAAATTTATATATTAACCAAAAAATTGAGGTGATTTTATGGGCCTTTTTTATTATTATACTTTAAGTTCTGGGATACATGTGCAGAATGTGCATGTTTGTTACATAGGTATACATGTGCCATGGTGGTTTGCCGCACCCATCAACCCGTCATCTATATTAGGTATTTCTCCTAATGCTATCCCTCCCATTTCCCTCCATGCCACGACAGGCCCCAGTGTGTGATGTTCCCCTCCCTGTGCCCATATTTTCTCATTGTTCAACTTCCACTTATGAGGGGGAATAGGTGGTGTTTGGTTTTCTGTTACTGTGTTAGTTTTCTGAGAATGATGGCATCCAGTTTCATCCATGTCCCTGCAAAGGACATGAACTCATTATTTTTTATGGCTGCATAGTATTTCATGGTATATATGTGCCACATTTTCTTTATCCAGTCCATCACTGATGGACATTTGGGTTGGTTCCAAGTCTTTGCTATTGTGAATAGTGCTGCAATGAACATACGTGTGCATGTGTCTTTATAGCAGAATGATTTATAATCCTTTGGGTATATACTCAGTAATGGGATTCCCCGGTCAAATGGTATTTATAGTTCTAGGTTCTTGAGGAATCGCCACACTATCTTCCACAATGGTTGAACTAATTTACACTTTCACCAACAGTGTAAAATCAGTTCCTATTTCTTGACATCCTCTCCAGCATCTGTTGTTTCCTGACTTTTTAATGATTGCCATTCTAACTGGCATGAGATGGTATCTCTTTGTGGTTTTGATGTGCATTTTTCTAATGACCATTGAGGATGAGCTTTCTCTCATATATTTGTTGGCCACATAAGTGTCTTCTTTTGAGAAGTGTCTGTTCATATCCTTCACCCACTTTTTGATGAAGGTTTTTTCCTTTTTTTTTTTTTTTTTTTTTTTGGTAAATTTATTTAAGTTCCTTGTAGATTCTGGATTAGCTCTTTGTCAGATGGATAGATTGCAAAAATTTTCTCCCATTTTGTAGGCTGTCTGTTCACTCTGATGATAGTTTCTTTTGCTGTGAAGAAGCGCTTTAATTTAATTAGATCTCATTTATCAATTTTGGCTTTTGTTGCCATTGCTTTTTGTGTTTTAGTCATGAAGTCTTTGTCCATGCCTATAGCCTAAATGGTATTGCCTTGGTTTTCTTCTAGGGTTTTTATGGTTTTAGATCTTACATTTAAATATTTAATCCATCTTGAAATAATTTTTCAAGATGTAAGGTGTAAGGAAGGGGTCCAGTTTCAGTTTTCTGCATATGGCTAGCCAGTTTTCCCAATACCATTTATGAAATAGGGAATCCTTTCTCCATTTCTTGTTTTATCAGGTTTGTCAAAGATCAGATGGTTGTAGATGTGTGGTGCTATTTATGAGACCTCTCTTCTGTTCCATTGGTCTATATATCTGTTTTGGTACCAGTACCATGCTGTTTTGGTTTTTGTAGCCCTGTAGTATAGTTTGAAGTCAGGTAGCATAATGCCTCCAGCTTTGTTCTTTTTGCTTAGGATTGTCTTGGCTATGTGGGCTCTTTCCTGGTTCCATATGAAATGTAACGTAGTTTTTTTCTAATGCTTTGAAGCAAGTCAATGGTAGTTGATGGGAATGGCATGAATGTATAAATTAGTTTGGGTAGTATGGCCATTTTCACGATATTGATTCTTTCTATTCATGGGCATGAAATGTTTTCCATTTGTTTGTGTCATCTCTTATTTCTTTGAGCAGTGGTTTGTAGTTCTCCTTGAAGAGGTCCTTCACATCCCTTGTGAGTTGTATTCTTAGGTATATTATTCTCTTTGTAGCAATTGTGAATGGGAGTTTTCTCATGATTTGGCTCTCTGTTTGTCTATTATTGATGTATAGGAATGCTTGTGATTTTTGCACATTGATTTTGTATCCTGAGATTTTGCTGAAGTTACTCATCAGTTTAAGGAGTTTTGGGGCTGAGATGATAGGGTTTTCTAAATATACAATTATGTCATCTGCAAACAGAGATAATTTGACTTTCTTTCTTTCTATTTGAATACCCTTTATTTCTTTCTCTTGCCTGATGTCCCTGGACAGAACTCCCAATACTATGTTGAATAGGAGTGGTGAGAGAGGACATCCTTGTCTTGTGCCAGTTTTCAGAGAAAATACTTCCAGCTTTGCCCATTCAGTATGATATTGGCTATGGATTTGTCACAAATAGCTCTTATTATTTTGTGATATGGTCACAAAATACCTAGTTTATTGAGTGTTTTTAGCATGAAAGTGTGTTGAACTTTATTGAAGGCCTTTTCTACATCTATTGAGCTAATCATGCTGTGTTTGTCATTGGTTCTTTTCATGTGATGGATTATGTTTATTTATTTGCATATGTTGAACCAGCCTTGTATCCCAGGGATGAAGCTGACTTGATCATGGTGGATAAGCTTTTTAATGTGCTGCTGAATTTGGTTTGCCAGTATTTTACTGAGGATTTTCGCATCAATGTTCATTGGGGATATTGGCCTGAAATTTTCTTCTTTTGTTGTGTCTCTGGCAGGTTTTGGTATCAGGATGATGCTGGCCTCATAAAATGAATTAGGGAGAAATCCCTCTTTTTCTATTGTGTGGAATAGTTTCAGAAGAAATGGTACCATCTCCTTTTTGTATGTCTGGTAAAATTTGGCTGTGAATCCATCTGGTCCTGGGTTTTATTTTTGGTTGGTAGGCTATTAATTACTGCCTCAATTTCAGAACTTGTCATTGGTCTACTCAGGGATTCGACTTCTTCCTGGTTTAGTCTTGGGAAGGCGTATGTGTCCAGGAATTTATCAATTTCTTCTAGATTTTCTAGTTTATTTGTGTAGAGATGTTTATTGTATTCTCTGATTTCTGCGGGATCAGTGGTGATCTCCCTTTATCATTTTTAATTGTGTATTTGATTCTTCTCTATTTTCTTCTTTATTAGTCTGGCTAGTGGTCTATCTATTTTGTTAATCTTTTCAAAGAAACCAGCTCCTGGATTCATTGATTTTTTTGAAGGGTTTTTCGTGTTTCTATCTCCTTCAGTTCTGCTCTGATCTTAGAATTTGTTTGCTCTTGCTTCTCTAGTTATTTTAATTGCAATGTTAGGGTGTCCATTTTAGATCTTTCTTGCTTTGTCCTGTAGGCATTTACTGCTATAAATTTCCCTGCAAACACTGCTTTAGCTGTGTCCCAGAGATTCTGGTATGTTGTGCCTTTGTTCTCATCAGTTTCAAAGAACTTATTTATTTCTGCCTTAATTTCATTATTTACCCAGTAGTCATTCAGGAGAAGGTTGTTCAGATTCCATGGAGTTGTGAGGTTTTGAGTGAGTTTCTTAATCCTGAGTTTTCATTTATTGGCACTTTGGTCTGAGAGACTGTTATGATTTCCCTTCTTTTGCATTTGCTGATGAGTGTCTTACTTTAAATTATGTGGTTGATTTTAAGGCAAGTGCTATGTGGTGCTGAGAAGAATGTATATTATATCGATTTGTTGTGGAGAGTTCTGTAGAAGTCTATTAGGTCTGCTTGGTCCAGAGCTGAGTTCAAGTCCGGAAGATCCTTGTTAATTTTCTGTCTTGTTGATCTATTATTGACAGTAGGGTGTTAACGCCTCCTACTATTATTATGTGGGAGTCTGAGTCTCTTTGTAGGTCTCTAAGAAGTTGCTTTATGAATCTGGGTGTTCCTGTATTGGGTGCATATATATTTAGAATAGTTAACTCTTCTTGTTGCATTGATCCCTTTACTATTATGTAATGCCATTGTTTGTCTTTTTTGATCTTTGTTGGTTTAAAGTCTATTTTATCAGAGACTAGGATTGCTACCCCTGCTTTTTTTGTTTTCCATTTGCTTGGTAAATCTTCCTCCATCCCTTTATTTTGAGCCAATGTGTGTCTTTGCACGTGAGATGTGCCTCCTGATTGCAGCACACTGATGGGTCTTGACTCTTTATCGAATTTGCCAGTCTGTCTCTTTTAATTGGAACACTTAGCCCATTTACATTTAAGGTTAATATTGTTATGTGTGAATATGATCATGTCATTATGATGCTAACTGGTTATTTTACCCATTAGTTGATGCAGTTTCTTCATAGTGTTGATGGCCTTTACATTTTGGGTTGTTTTAGCAGTGGCTGGAACCAGTTTTTCCTTCCCATATTTAGTGCTTCTTTCAGGAGCTTTTGTAAGGCAGGTCTGGTGGTGACAAAAATCCCTCAGCATTTGCTTGTCTGTAAAGGATTTTATTTCTCCTTCACTTATGAAGCTTAGTTTGGCTGGAATTTTGAGTTGAAAATTCTTTTATTTAAGAATGTTGAATATTGACCCCTCATTCTCTTCTGGCTTGTAGGGTTTCTGCAGAGAGATCTGCTGTTAGTCTGATGGGCTTCCCTTTGGGGGTAACCCCCACCTTTCTCTCTGGCTGCCCTTAACATTTTTTCTTTCATTTCAACCTCAGTGAATCTGACGATTATGTGTCTTGAGGTTGCTCTTCTTGACGAGTATCTTTGTGGTGTTCTCTGTATTTCCTGAATTTGAATGTTGGCCTGTATTTCTAGGTTGGGGAAGTTCTCCTGGATAATACACTCAAGAGTGTTTTCTAACTTGGTTCCATTCTCTCCATCACTTTCAGGTACACCAATCAAACATAGGTTTGGTCTTTTTACATAGTCCCATATTACTTGGAGGCTTTGTTCATTCATTTTCATTCTTTCTTCTCTAATCTTGTCTTCATGCTTTATTTCATTAAGTTGATCTTCAATCTCTGATGTCCTTTCTTCAGCTTGATTGATTTGGCTATTGATACTTGTGTATGCTTCACAAAGTTCTCGTGCTGTGTTTTTCAGCTCCATCTGGTCATTTATGTTCTTCTCTAAACTGGTTATTCCAGTTAGCAATTCCTCTAACCTTTTATCAAGGTTCTTAGCTTCCTTTCATTGGATTAGAACATACTCCTTTAGCTCAGAGGAGTTTGTTATTACCCACCTTCTGAAGCCTACTTCTGTCAATTCGTCAAACTCATTCTCTGTCCAGTTTTGTTCCCTTGGTGGCAAGGCATTGTGATCCTTTGGAGGAGAAGCAGCATTCTGGTTTTGGAATTTTCAGCCTTTATGCCCTGGTTTTTGCTTATCTTCATGGATTTATCTACCTTTAGTCTTTGCTGTGACCTTCAGATGGAGTTTTTGCATGGTCGTCCTTTTTGCTGATGTTAATGCTATTGCTTTCAGTTTGTTAGTTTTCCTTCTAACGGCCAGGCCCCTCTTCTGCAAGTCTGCCTGCATTTGCTGGTGGTCCACTCCAGAACCTGTTTGCCTGGGTATCACCAGCGGAGGCTGCAGAACAGCAAAGATTGCTGCCTGCTCCTTCTTCTGAGAGCTTCATTCCAGAGGGCCACCTGCCAGATGCCAGCCAGAGTTCTCCTGTATGAGGTGTCTGTCAACCCCTACTGGGAGGTGTCTCCCCTTCAGGGGGCACTGGGGTCAGGGACCCACTTGAGGAGGCAGTGTGTCTCTTAGCAGACCTGGAGCGCTATGCTGGGAGATCTGCTGCTTTCTTCAGAGATGACAGGCAGGATCATTTAAGTCTGCTGAAGCTGTGCCCACAGCCGCCCTTTCCCACAGGTGCTCTGTCCCAGAGAGATGGGAGTTTTATCTATAAGCTCCTGACTGGGGCTGCTGCCTTTCTTTCAGATATGCCCTGCTCATAGAGGAGGAATCTAGAGAGGCAGTCTGGCTACAGTAGCTTTGCAGAGCTGCTGGTGGCCTCTACCTAGTCAAAAGTTCCTGGTGGCTTTGTTTACACTGTGAGCAGAAAACCGCCTACTAAAGCCTCAGTAATGGCGGATGCCCCTCCCCCCACCAAGCTGGAGTGTCCCAGGTCGACTTCAGACTGCTGTGTTGCCAGCAAGAATTTCAAGCCAGCAGATCTTAGTTTGCTGGGCTCTGTGAGGGTGGGATCCAGTAAGCAAGATTGTTTGGCTCCCTGGCTTCAGCCCCCTTTCCAGGGGAGTGAATGGTTCTATCTTGCTGGCATTCCAGGTTCCACTGGGGTTATGAAAAAAAAACTCCTGCTGCTAGCTCAGTGTCTGATCAAATGACTGCCCAGTTTTGTGCTTGAAACACAGGGCCCTTGGTGTAGGCACCCAAGGGAATCTCCTGGTCTGTGAGGTTGTGAATACCATGGGAAAAGCGTAGTATCTGGATAGCACCATCCCTCATGGCAAAGTCCTTAGGGGCTTCCCTTGCCTAGGGGAGGGAGTTTCCTGACCCCTTGTACTTCCCGTGTGAGGCGATGTCCCACCCTGCTTCTGCATGAACTCTGTGCGCTGCACGCACTGTCTAACCAGTTCCAATGAGATAAACAGGATACCTCAGTTGGAAATGCAGAAATCACCTGCCTTCTGCATTGGTCTCCCTGGGAGCTGCAGACCGGAGCTGTTCCTATTCGGCCATATTGCCCAGGAATCAATTTTATGGGCTTTTAGACGCTCCTGACATCCTTGGATTACTTAAGTCACTTATTGTATAAAATATACAAATATGTTGTGATTCATCAGGTATCTCATAACAGAATAGTCTTTAGATAAAGTCAATGATATCTGAAATATTTGTAGATGTTGTAAAAACCACAACTGAATTAGTATATATGGCAATGGGTTTTTTGGATTTTGTTTGTTTTTTTTTTGTTTACTTTTTGAGTCAGGGTCTCACTCTGTCACACAGGCTGCAGTGCAGTAGCACGATCTCAACTCACTATAGCCTCAACTTCCTAGGCTCAGGTGATCCTCACACCTCAGCCTGTCCAGTAGCTTCCTAGGCTCAGGTGATCCTCACACCTCAGCCTGTCCAGTAGCTGAGACCACAGATCCAGCTAATTTTTGTATTTTTTGTAGACACATGGTTTTGCCATGTTGCTCATGCTGGTCTCAAATTCCTAAGCTCATGCAATCCACCTTCCTTAGCCTCCCAAAGTGCTGGGATTCTAGGTGTAAGCCACCAATCCTGACGTATGGCAATGGTTTTATATACTTGTCGTTGTCCTTCTAAAATACAATCATGATTGTGATAACCCTCAACCTTAAACCCTTAAATGGATTTCTGGCTTTAAGATGTAATAAAGATACCTATTTCTTCTTTTCCTGTCTGACTCTAATGAATGACAGGAGGAATAGGAATGATAAATAGAAATCTATCTTAATGGTAAGAAAAAGACATATACACATATAGATATACTTCACTTCATAATAAAAAATAAAGCAAGGATGAGATGAATGCCTGCTGCTGATGATTTCAGGCAGAAATCTTGGGATAGTGACTTCTCAAAGGCATAGGACCACCCTGAGGGGCAAAATCAAAGATCCCATACTTGGAAAACAGATTTATTTCACTGATGACAACTGATGCTATAATTTTCCTCATTTACTTCATAGAAAACATTGTAAAAGAAGCAGAAGCGACATGAAATTTTCCATCTTTGCAACTGTGTGGCAGAGTGGAAGAAAATCTACAGATAAGAGGTAGTTTTCACCTAAGTAAATGTGGGTGTTGGGGAAAAGATGTGTTGTTTACATCTTGAAAAGCACGCAAGTGGTGTATCTGCGTATAAATGTAAGAAGGTACCCTCACAAAGAAACAAGAATTATGTAATCAACAACATAATGTTGAACAATGGAGACTACAAAAGTGGAAGAAAATAGATGTATAATAAACTCAGTAACCCTTGCAGAGGGAAATGAATAAGCAATGGTAGAGAAATAAATTCATTTGACTAAATAAATCATAGTTATAAACCACCATAATGACTTTAAAAGAGTATAAGGTTTTAAAATTATCCCAAGTAAACATAAACAATAAAGGAAGCACAGACCTTATTGAGAAATAAATAAAACATGAATGCTAAGAAAAGAATAACATAAATTAAGATGGAAAAACTAAGATCAAGCATTCACTTCATCTCCATAAATGCGATTTACTTGTCTGGTTTTTTTAAAAACAGGGTCTTGCTCTCTCACCCAGGCTGGAGTGCAGTGGCGTCATCATGGCTCGCTATAAGCTCAACATCCTACGCTTAAGTAATCTTCTGGCATCAGCCTCCTGGGTTGCTGGGACTATAGGTGCATGTCACCAAGCCCAACTATTTTTGTGAATAAAATTTTTGTAGAGAAAAGGTTTTGCTATGTTGCCCAGGCTGGTCTTGAACTCCTGGGTTCAAGTT